>NC_071467.1:63926111-64158611 GCF_028500815.1 Rissa tridactyla | reverse complement strand
TCTCTTTCTCTTTTAAGTTCCTTATAAGACAAAGCTCTTCAGTCCTCTCGGCAGCAGCAGGGAAGATGCCAGTGGAGATGTGCAAAATAAATAAGATTTGATCAGTTCAATCTGTAGCCCAAATCCATTATCATTCTTTCGTTCCTTTTTTTTTCCTCCTTTTCTTTCTCCTCCTTTTCCTCTCTCCCCTTCTCCCCCTCCTTTCCTTAATCACTTCTTCGTCTTCTCCTCCTTCTTGGCGGTGGAGAGCCGAGCAAAGCGGCGGCGATGAGACGGTAAATTCAGTCACTCCCCCCCTCTCAGGCTTTCTCCGAGATCAAAGAGTCTCAAAGCGCAACTTTTCTCGCTCGCTCGCTGGCTGGCTTGTTTCAGGCTCGTGGATTTGTGTGTTGTTGTTGCTGTTGTTGTTGTTGTTGGGGGTTTTTTTGTTTGTTTGTTTGGTTTGTTTGGTTTTGGTTTTTTTTTTTTATTGCGTTGATAATAGTTTGTTCATTGTGCAAAAAAACCCGAGGTCGATCCAGTCTCTCCTTCTCCTCCCAGCACTTAGTCTAAGAGCAAGAAAGCAAATAATAAAAAGGAGTAAAGCCCCCATACATACATATACACCGGATGGGAAATGTCAGTCACTCCTCCACCTTCCAAACAGTCACAGATCAAACAGTGTCACCACCGGAGAGGACTACTTTTCTCTCTTGCTCTCTTTTTTTTTTTCCTCCAACAAATCGAAGCTTCTTCTGATACTAAATATCATGCAAACACGTTTTTTTATCATGGATATATTTTTTTTGGCTGATCTTGATCTGCAACAGAAGAAGAAGAAAAAAAAAACACCAAAAAACAACACACACACACAAAAATTTGCCAAAACCAAGAAAAAAACCCCGGAGAGTGTGTGCAAAGAGGGAGGGGGGGGAGGAAGAAGAGACATTCACTGAGTGGGAGAGATTAACGTGAACTGTCCCCCCCCCTAAACTCCTGGGAGAGAAAGAGATCCACTCTCCCTCTCTTCTCTTTTCACTGAAATATAACACACATTCGGATCCCAGGGCTCTCAGACAGTCTCAACTGATAGACAGACACATCGAGCTGCTTTTCCTGCTTCAGTTTGTTACTCCTCCTCCTCTTGCCCACGTCACCCTGACAATTACAAATAGGTCTCACACAAACCCATACCTGTCAATCTTTTTAATTGCTTTGTTTTCATTTTTTTTTTCACCAACTCCCCCCCCCCCTTTCCTTTCCCAGAGCTAAACAATATGACAAAAAAAGAAGTCTTAATACAGCGCGGCATAAAAAAGATTCCTCATGTGAGACACGCGTTGAGGGGGCTGTTATTATAATCCACTTGCTAAAGTGCTGTGCAAGACGCATGTGCTGATTTAACTTGAGCAGAGGTCTTGTTCCAGCAAACTTAAAAAAAAAAAAACACCAAAAAACCAAACCACACAACACAAAAAAAGAAAAAGGCAGGAGATGATACCTCGCCGTGGCACACGTTTAACCGGCATTGAATTAAAAATGATTTGTGGGAGATTACAGTTCACCCTTACTTTAAAATACCAACAGATTGCAGAGCAAGAACTGCAGCATATGAAACATGCTGCTAATAGATTTTGCACAGTATGCGTCTGGGGATTTATATAATGTTAACTGCAAGAACAGAAGGGTTCTTCCCTTTCTTTTTTTAAGTCAAGAAAGCAAATAAAAACCACCCAGCTGATTCCTGAAGGAAAACACTCGGAACTGCAATTTTGCTCTCTTTCGGGCAGAGGGGATGTAGTCTTTTATTTTATTTTTTTTTTAATTATTAATACCGCACAATTAAGCAATGAGCTGTTTATCCTGGTAGGATGGAGTTAATTCGAGGAATTACACGTGGGCTCCTCCGACATCGGTGCAACATCTCTATTACATCCCCTCCCTCCCGCCCGCCCGCCCGCCCGCCCCGCAGTTGTACGAAGTTGGGATTGGCGGCTCTTATCACAACATTTACTTGGGTCCCTTGACCCAGTTGGGTTTCCTGCGCAGGTTCCCCTCTCCACAGCGAGAGGTGATTTTTTTTTTGAGAAAGGAAAATAAATAAATAAATAAATAAATAAATAAAAGGTTTTCCTGACAGATAACGGGGAGAAACCCCGGCGACCCACACTGACTGACTGACTGACTGACTGACAGCAGCCCGTTAACCGTCCCCTCCTGGCCGGAGGGGGTGCCGCCCGCCGGAGGGGGCACCCCGCCGCCGCCTCCACCGCTCTCTCCCGGCGGCAAGAAGAGCTCGGCCTTCCTCAGTCGCCGCACCGCGCCGCGCCGCGCCTGACAGCCCGAGCCTCAGCAACGGCCGCAACGGCCGCCGCGCGCGCGCCCCCCCCGGCGCCCGCGCGCGGCGGCTAACGGCTCGGGGTTGATTCGTACCACCTTGCGAGGGAAGTGAATGTTTCGCACGGAAGGGGCGGAGCCTTCCCCCCGGCGGGCAGCGGCTCCGCGGCGGCGGCGGCGGAGGAGGGGGGCTAATAACAACACGAGAAGATCCGCTGCAACTTTTCTCCACTCCTCTTAACCTTTATCGATCTGATAATTTATCGTGCTTTCTTTCTACTTTTTTTTTTTTTTTTTGGTAGAAAGATAATCTCTTTTTGTGAACTAAAGAACGGGGGTGGCGGGGATCCGAGGCGTTTCTCTCTCTCTCTCTCCTGTTTCTTAAATCCCTTAGTCAGAGGCAGCGTGCAAATTAAAAGCAACCTTTAGGAAAAAAATCCAGCCTCCCCTAACAGAAAGAGGCCCCGGTTGCCGTCCTTGAGGCGCGGCGGCAGGCAGTGCCCGCCGGCGGGGAGCGGGGGGGGTGTGTGTGTGGTGAAGCGGGTCAGGCGCAGCCGCTGGCAGGGGCGGGCGGGCGGCCGACGGAGAGGGCCGGCGCCGCTCCCCGGTAACGGAGAAGACGACCGGCTGCCGGGGAACCATCTTTGCCGCTGCTCGTCTGGCGGCGTTTCCGTGCGGCGGAGGGGCCGGCCCGGGTGGGGAGGTGGGAGCCAGGCTTGTGGCTCGCCGCACGGGGCTTTTATTTACATACACAAATAGCTGGCGTGCGGACAGTTTTCTGCCGCCGGGTCCTGCGAGCCGCCTGGAGAACCCCCCCAGCTGGAGCTCTCCTGAAGGAGGGGCGGGGGTTGGGAGAGCGGAGAGCTGAGGCAGGGCATGAGTTTTAGCGCAAAAAGCGTGGCTTTGCTGAGCTGCCTGGCACGGCGGTGCTGGTCGCGGCGGCAGCCGCAGCCCTCCCGCGCCGCGGCGGGTCCAGCCTGGTCCTACTTCGGTGGCAGCCGGCCGCGGCCCATCCTGGACATGTCCTACTCCCGTCACTTTCTGGATTTCCAGGGCTCGTCCATCCCCAGCTCCATGAAGAAGCTGGTGGTGACCAAGCTGAGCCAAAACTTCAGGGAAGCGGTTACCCTGCGGCAGGACTCGCCCGTGCCGCTGCCGGGAGACGGAGACCTCCTTGTCAGGAACAGGTGAGCGCCCGGCACCCCCCCGCGACCCAGCCCCGGTCCCTGCGGCTGCTCGCACCTTGTGGCCTGCTCCCTCACACGTCCTCCCTCACTTTGGAGACCGGCTCCAAAGTTGTACCAGCTGCCATCTGGCGACTGTTAATTTAATTTTATTGTTGTTTGTTGTTGTTTGTTGTTTGGAACGGCTGGTGCTACAGTCCGGTCGCCCCATCCCCGTGTGTGGGGGTGACACTTGGGTGACACTTCCTCCTCCTCTTTTCCTGGCGGGGGTGTGTGTCTGGGAGGGGGGGGTGTGCTGCTCCTGGCGTAGGCCGGCCCGAAGGAGGAGGAACACTTCAGGGTCCCCCCAGTGCCGAGGCGGGGAAGAGGCAAGTTTTACGCTCAGTGATCGCCGAGGAGCGAGTGAGAGACGCCGGGAAGCCCTTGCGAGTCCCTCCTCGGTCCCGTTACGCGCAGGCAACCCCCGGGGCGTGAGCGTGTCCCCATCGTACCCACACGACTCCCTCAGGGACGCTGTGACCTACAGCCGTCTGCCCCCGCCATCGTGATGTCCCTGCGAGCCCCCGCCAGCCGCTCTCCTCTCTGCGACCCCGCGTACGCTACCCCGCACGCCTTTCTCCTCCCCCTCCTCCCCGGCGTGTCCCGCCCGCCACTAACCCTCCGCCCGCCGTGACTCACCGGGCAGGCAGAGGGCCGGGGCCCGCCGCCCTGCCAGCCGCGCCACCACCCCCGCCTCTGCGCGCCAAAAGCGGACGGCGGGGAGGGGAGGGGGCAGGGCAGCGGGCCCGGCCCGGCCCGGCCTCGGCCTCGGCCTCGCTGGGCAGGACGCGAGCCCGCAGTTGTTGGCTGTTTTTAGAACGGAGCCGGGTCGGGCGGAGAGTGAGGAGGTGACATTTTGCTTAACATAATACGCCGTAAATCCTGCGCCGGCGCTAGGACTGCGCGTCCGGCGCGGTGACCAGCTCGCCATGAAATGAAGACTCTGAGGACAAAACGTGCCTCCGCCCCAGCTGTCTCCATAAACCTGTTTGGTCTCGGTGGCTCCTTCCTAGGTGGTGTCGTTCCTTAAGCTAAAAGTGAGCCTTTTAAACTTCAGAGGTTTCTCTGCCCGCGAGGGGAAGCTGAAACTCTGGGAACTTTGGAGCAGGCTGCCTGGCTGGCACAGAAGAGAGCAGCACTCTCAGGTTCTTGTCAAGCAAGGAAATCGTAGTAACACATAGTTTGCTGTGCTCTCCGTTGGAGCATAAAGATGTTAAGAAACACTAAGTTGGCTTGAGAACAGTGATGGAAGTTCTATTAAGGCAGTGTGTGACTATGGGTGTGTGTATGTGTAATCCGTAGTGTGCGTCCATATGTAACACATAAATACATAGTAGAGAAGGGGTAAGGAGAAAGAAGAACGGGCAGTCTTCCAGAAGCTGATGAGAAAGCTTCTGTGGCACTTTAATCCGATGCTGACATCTCCCACTAGGATTTCTGAGACCAACATTCCCTCCAAACCTCAAAGTCTAAAACACTGTGTTGCTGCATCCACTAATGACCATGAAACAGCCATCAGGCTGGAGTTAAATTCCTTTCCGTTGAAGAGGTCGAAAGACTTGAGATACAAGTAGCAAGTCTCTACTCGGGTAGTGCAAGGCAGAGCGACATCCCTGTTTCTCAAATCCCCTCCCCCACACACACGCACTTGGAGTCTTTCTCACTCTCCCCCCCACCCCGTGAATTTTTAAAATTTATTCTTTCTTTTTTTTTTTTTTTTTTTTTATACGGCTTCCCGTGTAACTCTTCCTTTCTCTTCCTTTCTCCCTCTCCTCCCTCCCTTTGCTGGGTGGGCTCCCTGGGTGCTAGGGGGATGTGCACACCTCATGGTAAAAGGGCTGAGGCGCAGAGCTTGTACCAGACTAAAGGCAGGAGCTGCTCCACAGATTGAGGCAGGCAATTACTGGGTTTTAACACATCAGCCTATTACACACACGTTCCTATACAGCCACACACGCACGAGTAGGGGTGGAGGGGAGGGATAGGTGAGTGATGAAGTCTAGATTTAGAGTTTATACGGTTTGTATTATTTGGGGTTCTGTGGCATTTCCTCTCTATTTATTATTATTTTCTGGGGAATATCACAGAATACCCAGGATCACGTTACTGAAAAACATTCTCTTCATACAAGCTGCAGCAGGAAGCGAGTTCTGAATGTTTCCCCCGCTCTTGTCACTCTGGGGAAGCATTTTCCCATCCCGAAAAGATGAGTCCCTGGCTTTATTCAGATTTTTTAAAATACAAGCCCTAAATATAACTATACATTTTCTAATAGGTAGAAACATACAATTAAAACAATAAAGGACTTGAGTTCCAAGAGTGCATTTGTGGATTTGTTCATTTTAGTCCCAGTCACGCCCATGAATAGTATTAATTGCTTTGAGCTTTTTGTGCAAAACAATCCTCATCCACCACAATAAAATCTGGTTTTGGATTTAGGGGAATGGGAAATTAAAATGTGCTGAGTTCCTGTATGGATAGATATTTTAAAATAAGATGCAGTTAGGGGGGAACTTTCTTCCCCTCTTTCTTCTCCTTTAGAGAACTAAGCCAGCAAGCCTTATTTCTCCTTTTTTTTAAAGAAAAAAATAATCCATCCTTTATTCAGAAATTCTTCAAAATTAGAAATCGATTTAAAGCATTTTTTTTTGCTTCGATTCTGTGTAGGAGAAGAGGAGGAGGGGAAAAGATGAATTAAAAAATCCTTAACGAAGCCATTTAAGCTTCGTGTGTCTGTCTGTCCTGTTGGGGGGCGGGGGGGGGGGGCAAGGTTCCTCCGTTTTTTTGCAGCATAAGGACCCAAAGGCTGTGGAGCTTTGGTCCTTCTTAAAGTTGTTGGGGAATTTTCGAGATTTTCTTGAGGAAGTGACACGTTTCATTTCTAAAATACCTGTAACGATTTACTATTGGGCTGGAAGATGGGAAAAAAGTTTTTAGAAAAGGGAGTAAGGTGGGTTGAGAAAGTTTTTGAACCAAGGGACTAATGGATCACAGTGGGAAAAGTGGAAGAGTGTTCCTACTGAGTGTTTGGTCTAAATAATGTTTTTCTTACATAGTACTGGTTTGGATGACTTTGTTTTGTCTGTGTTTAAGGCTGTGGTGCTGGTTTTCAGTGTCTCACGCTTTGTTGTGGTACGAAAAGCAGCATTTCCTCCCCTCGGCGGTGTCCTCCTGTTTTCTATAACAAACAATACGAGGGGGTTCAACACTGTTGAGTATAAATAAAACGGGTGACTCAATGTGCGTAATTATTTTGGGAAAAGCCAGTCTCTAGCTTTTTTTTTTCCCCCTTCAGGTTTACATCTTGAAATATTGGAGGAGCAAGCCTTAATAGAAACTGCTAGATTAAATGATACATTTTAAGTGAAAAAGTAAAACAAGACAATATAAAAGACCTGGAAGGTCTTAAAATCCACCAGCACCCCAAGTAACTGTTACTTCTGTGCTCTCATTTTTCCAGTTTCAGAAGTTAGTAAACTGATCTTCAACTTGTAAATCGTACTTATTCCTACTTTTAAAAGCAAAATAATCTAAGAAACTGTGGGCACATCCTGCCACCTCCGTTCTGTCAGCTGGAATGACAAGGCAAATTCGACAACATGTTTTTATCCAGACGCTGTGTACGATCGTTTTAATGTGCGAGAAATCTAAGAGAATAAGGAACCTTAAAAAAAAAAAAAAAAGGAGCCGGTACAATGCGAACAGGAGTTTTGAGTTTGCACACAATAAAAAGGGAGTTTAAAAAAAAAATTCGGGGGGGAGGGCTGGACGGCAGGCTGTATTGATTAATAATGATGAGCCCAGGAGCCCGAGGAGAATCGTTTCCTGTGGCTCAGCAGCCCCGCAGGGACGGGGAGGGAGCGGGTGCGTGTGCACCCGTGTCCGTGTGTGTGCGGGGGGGGCGGCGGGGACGAGCCCCCCGCTCAGCGGGGCACCGCAGGCGGCTTTGTCCGCCCCAGCGCCGAGCGGCGGGCAGGGCTGCCCGGCCCGACGGACCCTCTCCCGCCGCAGAGCTCCGCCCGTTGGCGGGCAGCGCCGGGGCCCGGTGCCCCGGGAGCCCCCCGCATCCCCCCGCCGGCGCCCGGCCGCTCCAGCCCCGCGGAAGTCCCCGCAGCTCGGCCGGCGCGGCGGGGAGGCGGCTGGGCAGCACCAACCTGTGCGCCCCGCAGCCGCACGGAGAAGTTGCGGTGCGGCCCGGGTGGGGAAGGATTTTTTTTGCGTCTTCTCCAGCCGCGGAACAAAAGCAGCGGTGCGTGTGCCGGAGTCCCGCTCGGCACCGCCGCACGACTGGCCTCTTCCCCGCACGAAAAGTTGTTTTGTTTTTTTTTTGTCCTCGGCCGGTTATTTACCTGCCTTTGTGCTCTCCCTCCCGGCTGCAGTGCAGCGCTGAGGAGAGGGGGAAACTCCTAGAGGGAGGGAGACGGGGGCTCGTTACTATTCCCAGTGCTCTTCCCCCGCCTCCAGCCTTCTCCAGGGTGCACTGCCCCAGCCAAGGGCACGGCTGCTCCGCATCGGGCGAAAGCAGATGTGCGCCGGTAGCCGGAGGAGGAGGGAGGCTCAGCCCAGCAGGGAGCCAGGACCTGCCTTTCGGGTTGGAGCCGGGGGCCGAGTGAGCGCCCGGGGGCCGGCCTGACGGCTGCCGAGGGCCCCCACTTGGGCAAAAGGATGAGACCGGGCAGGGGGCGAGCACGGCTTCCCGACGGCCTCTCACCCTTACGGCTCCCGTCGGCAGAAGTTGGGGTGTAAAAGCGGGAGGAGGCTAGTGCAGCGCCGGCACGACGCCTCCGTGCTCCCAGCCCTACTCCCTGGCGCCCGAGGGACACGGTTTGCCTCGGAAGCTGCTGCTCCGCTACCAAATTTTATACATCTTTTTAGCAGTACTGTCTGGGAGTTACCTTAAAGCGGGGTAATAGGGGATTTTTTGTACCTACGGACAAGACGTCGGCGTTATTTTTTGTTGCGGCTGAGCCGTGAATTAAAGGCAAAATTAACAAGAGCAGCAGTCACTTTCAACTATTGTATGCATGGATATGTTTATGCATACGTGTCTTTTTATATATAACCCGTTACGTTGGTGAAAGTTTGAGGCTCCCCATGCTATAAAGAATGAAGGAAATCACCATGAGCAAAGCGGTTTTAGCTCTCCTTGCTCTGCGTGCAAGCAATTTAAAACTACACACACGTATGATTTGAGCCTATTGCTAACTGCAACAATTGAAAGTACACTGTTTGCATACTTCTCCAGCTTTTGCATGGTATCAAGGACACCTTTCAGGTTGTCACTTCCACATGTAGTAACAGTCCTGGTGTTTTCTGTTACATCTGTTTCTTTTTTACATTTTCCAGTTAACAGAATCTTCCCCAGTCTCTCTTCCCTTGCCTGTATAGAGAGATACCGTTACGGTTTTTAAAAAGAAAGCGTTACTAAAATATTCTTTTCATTTAAGCTAGGTCATAACTTTCTTTTAGGCATTATCTCCTAGTGCTTAAGTTGTGAAAATGTCTCTTTTTCTAAAAAAAAAATAATAATAATTGTCATCCATTTTCACCTGTTAGAGGTCAGCAGGACTTGATACTCAGTCTTATAATTTTAGTCCTTCTGTGCAAGGTTGTTTTGATGTGTTGCAAGTAATTTATATAAAGAAAAATATTTTAACGTTGACATTAGCTACATCAAAAGGCAAATTTGCTGTAGTGACTCCATCAATTAAAAAGTACTTGCCTACAGTAACGTGACCTTGCAAATGACATCGATAGTTAATATGATCATTAGTCATTAACAGTATTATTATATTCAAAAATGTAAATTTGTTGCCAGAATCAACATATTTACCGCTTTGCACATTTTATTCTTCAGTGTTTTCACATCTTGTATAAAGTGGTCAATTAATTTTTATCCTTTAATCTTTTACAGAATTATTTTTAGTTTGCTTAGTTTGGTCAAATGGACCTGAGGAAAATAAAAGTTGAGTTTGGGGTTTGGTTGTTTGTTGTGTTGTTTTTTTGTTTTTTTTTTTTCTTTTAGCAAATTTATCTTTAATTCTAGACTAACAGAACGTAAACTACAAAAGTCTGATGGAAGTAGTCTCTGGAGTGTACTCATTATTCAAACATACCAATAATGAGAAAAAGTCTCGTACTTATCCCACAAATTTAAATTGCAGGTTTCTCATACGACAAAGACTTGGTAAGGAATACATCTCGTTAATGCATTTTTGTTTTCTTCTAGATTTGTCGGCATTAATGCATCTGACATAAACTACTCAGCTGGTCGGTATGACGCATCAGTTAAACCCCCATTTGACATAGGTTTTGAAGGTGTCGGTGATGTGGTAGCATTAGGACTCAGTGCTAGCGCTGATTACACAGTGGGTCAAGCTGTGGCCTACGTGAAAGCAGGTTCCTTTGCTGAATACACAGTTGTGCCTGCCAAACAAGCAGTTCCTCTACCCTCTGCGAAACCCGAGTTTCTTACTTTAATGGTAAGTGGCGCTACCGCGTACATCAGTTTGAAAGAGCTGGGAGAGCTGTCTGAAGGCAAGAAGGTTCTGGTGACAGCAGCGGCTGGAGGAACGGGCCAGTTCGCTGTGCAGCTTGCAAAGAAGGCAAAATGCCATGTAATTGGAACCTGCTCCAGTGATGAAAAGGGTGGTTTTCTGAAATCCATTGGCTGTGACCGTACGATCAACTATAAAACTGAAAATGTTGAATCTGTTCTTAGGAAGGACTACCCCGAAGGTGTGGATGTAGTGTATGAATCTGTTGGGGGAAAGATGTTTGACTTGGCTCTTAACTCCTTGGCTACCAAAGGGCGCCTGATAGTTATTGGGTTTATCACTGGCTACCAAAACCCTACTGGCCTCCAGCCCGTTAAAGCAGAGTTACTGCCAGCAAAACTATTGAAGAAGTCTGCCAGCATCCGGGGTTTCTTCTTGAACCATTACCTTTCCGAATACAAAATGGCTCTCAAGGACTTGCTCAAGATGTATGAAAGTGGAGACCTGGTTTGTGAGGTGGACTTTGGAGACATGTCTCCGGAGGGCAAGTTCACTGGCTTGGAGTCCGTATTCCGTGCTGTAGATTACATGTACATGGGAAAAAACATTGGAAAAATTGTAGTTGAATTACCTCACTCTGTCAACAGTAAGCTGTAAAAACAGAACAATGATATAAATCAGAAGAGAGAAAATGGGCACTTTATGCCTCAAAATTACTAGAAACAATTTCTTTTTTTAAGCTCAGTAGTGGGTATTATATTAAAAAACAGCATTAAGGTGTTAATAAAAAGTTTGGTGTTTTTTTTCTTTTCTTAAAAGAGCTTAAATCGGTGGCTGTAGCACGGACTTAATGGGCCTGTGTTTGATTCTGTCGCTTAGGCTAGCGTGAGACAAGAACATTGTTCTTGACAGAATAAGTCTTGATGCAGAGGCAGATTTAGTCTGTCAGACTGGTTTGATAAGATTTTATATATAGTTCAGCTCAGGAAAAAAAAATCTTTCAGCAATTTTGATTCCCTGATTTAAAAATAAAATTGTTAGAACAAGACTAAGTAAAGAGTCATATCTTGTGGTTGCTCTATCAATTTCTTGAAGTTTCTGGAAAAAATTATGCTCTTGATTTTTTGTCATAAACACGATAATCATAATTCAGTTGCATCATGGATCATAGTAATATTCCTTGACTGGTTACAGAGGGAAAATTTATCCTCCGATTCTGACAAGTCAGTAATATTAAGAAAAGCAACTTGACTTTTTTAATTATGTCTTTCGTAACTATAAACAACTGTGCAATTTTATTTTAAATCTTTAACTACAAGTTGCAACATAATCTAATGTTTTTGCCTTTGATTTGCTACTGTTACCTTTTACTGTCAGGTCTCCCCTTTAGTTGGTATTACAAGATTATTGGAGTGGGGTTTTGAGCCCTGTTCACGTGTGTTCAGGCTCTGTATATGTTCTGAAGATTTAATAAAGTTTAAAAAAGCTATTTAAATGATTGTGGCATTTATTCATATTGATACAGTTCTTCCTGACTAGCTTCTTTGTAGGTAATCTCTGTGTTGCAGAGTTCTTTGACCGATGATTCCTGGTGTGACTTCCCAGAATCAGGCGGCTACTTCTACTTCTACCGAATATTGCTTCTGCAGAAGCCCTTTTACAAACAGCAAGACCATTTTAAATCGACAGTCACAGTACCTCGTACACGTACTAACGCTCAGCCATAGATTATCTAAGGGGTGCAGTTAAAAGGTTTTGTAAAGTTTTGAAAATTTTTCCTCACGTAATAGATATTATTAATGGTACGTACAGTGGGAATTCCAGCTAGAAGTGTAATATTTTCCAGAACAATAAAATACTTTAAACTATGCTTGCTCTACATCTTTTTTCCATAGCAAACGTTTGAGATCTTAAAGGCCGACTTTGCCACATCTTTTGGAATTTTAAACATTTGCATGCAGTTGAAGAAATGGAAATTTCCTAAAATCATACACATAATAATAAATTTAATGATAGACTGATAATGTCTAGGGGTTGAAGGAAAAAGGCAGGGTAAACTTAATTTTGGGGCTTTGTTCAGGACTGACTGTACACAACATTTTTAAAAGTAACATGTAGGAAAAACTTCCATTTTATTCAGTAGTACAGGCAGTAGAAAAAGTATTTTTAACTTTGATTTAGCTCATTCTTACTGTAATTTTTTAGTGCATATGTCATTAGCATCCTACAGAATTGTGTGCAACAAAGAACTGTCCCTCCTTTGGGCCATGGCAGACTACTGGTGTTAGTCCCCTTTTGGAGGGTTTTGGGGAAAAGTAGAATGGCTTGAGTCTTTCTTCCCCTTTCTATTTTACTGAAGCTGCGCATCAAACCACTGTGATTTTTGTTTTCACCAAGATCTGCTGTTAGAAAGATACTTCCTCTTTCCCCTGTAATATTACAAATATTGTGGTCTTTTGTGTGTTTTGCATAATGAGACAGGTATATTGGCCTCCCAACTGGATGCTAGAAAGATGCAAACACTGAGGTACCGTACAAGATCAGAGCATTCAAAGTTCTCACTATTTTATTGCTAGGCACACGGTTTCTTTTCTTGCTCAGAGAAAAGGCGGTGCCCTTGGTCAATAAACGCATCCTAAAAAAAAAAAAAAAAGACTGTTTGGGATGTGCTAGGGCAAAATAAAAATAAAAAGAATACTATTGGTTACATCTGTGATATGCACAGAAGAGTTGCATGGGTAACAATTTTTAAAATTAAGTTCCTGCAGTGAAATGCCAAAACCCATCCAAGCTGCCCTATTTGCAGAGGTGTCAATCACTGCCAGTCCAATAGATTTAGGTGTTTCCAAGGCAGTGAATTCCAAATTTTTTTATTGTAAAAAATTCTTCTTGTAACAGAATTCTGTTTGGACATACAGCATTTTACTTTCTTTTTAATATGTTACTTCATTTATAACATTGAGTAATGTAACTGCTGCAGGGCAATTTCACTGATCAAAATAAGGGAAGAGAGGAACCTTTGGAAGGTTCATATATATATATGTATGTATATGTATATATATATTCAGATATGACATTTTGTTGGTTTTAATTTTGGCTTCAGGCTTATTATTTAGCACTTTCATACTGATTACAGTGTTAATAAAAAGTTTAAATTAAAGTTTAAATATGCAGAACTTGTATGGCCAGTGTATTAATTTCGTAGCCCTTTTGGTGTTTGGGTTGGGCTATGGCCATTGGGCTTGTCCTTTCCATCAAGTGCCTGTGTTAAGCTAAGAGGGTAACTCAGGGTATGCATGATTGTTCTTCCACGAAGAAGTGATTTTTGTTTTTAAAGATACAACTTCTATCATTTAGATTTCTGAAAGAGAGCATTATCGACGGGGAGAGGGTGGAAAGTATTTCTGAAACACGCAGATAAGGCTTTTCTGCCGAGATTCATAATAGTTTTTGGTTTGCAAGGGGAAAAAAAAAGCCAACTTCTCTTTATTTAAAAGTGTATTCTGCAAACTTACAGTTATGGGAGCGGGGCTGACTTTGAATAAGTAAGCTATGACGGATTTAAATAATGTTTAAATATTAGATGGATAGGAAAATGTATATGGCATGCACACACTGAGAGGTTTAAATGATGATAGGACATTGAACATACAAGGAAAAGAAATACTGTAGAGTCACAGCAAGGGATTAATAACAATACACTTAATATGCTTGCAAAAAAGGTGTATTAAAAGCTGTGTGCACAGTGGGGACTTAAATGATTAAAAATAATAATACATTTGCCTGGGAAGTACTAAGTATACTATATGTAGAGAGCAGGGATTTAAATAATAATACTATTAATAATAGCAGCTCATTGAGATGTGGTTGCTAGCACTACATCCTAATTTTACCTTTCTAAATGAATTTGCTACAGAGGAATCCAGCATTGTTTGCTGAGGCTAATAACAGAATTTCCCTTTCCTACCCACATATGCTTCCATGGAAAAACAACAAAGAAGTAGATGAAGAGCTGGCTTTTTTCCTGAGTCTGTCACATGTGTGCATACGCACGCGCACGCGGGGACACACGTACTCACCCTCTCCTGGCCTGCAACCCTCAGCACATTTTACAGATACGCTTCCCACTTAATTGCTATGCTGAAATCTCCTAATACCTTTTTGGATTAAGTGAGGTTTCTAGCAAGGAGTAGTTTGCTATGTATTCTATGTGTGCATATGTGTGTGTGTGTGTGTGTATAATGTATATATTTAATAAGCGGATGTGAATAACTGCTGTGTCATGTAAATACAAATAATTACAGTCTCTCAAGGAAAAGTTTGCAGTAGTGCTTGCAGATATTATATATATTCCTACTTCTGTCTGAGGAGTAAAGGAATTTCTCTGCTGAATAGCTGTTAGTATCTATTTTACAAGATTTACTCATTTTCAGGTACCTAATGTAGCTGCTAGCATGCATGCACAACAATACAATTTATATGGTAAATGGAACCAAATAATGGCTTCACTGAATGTTATGGCTGCACTGAAGGGAAATGTCACGGTAAATAGCTGCCAAATTATGGATCATGCCGAAGTGTCACAACTGCACTAAAGACAAATAGCACTAGAGGCTATTGCCACTGTGACGCTTTTGAGTTATGAAGAAGAGGAGCAGCCTGATGTGAGCCTCTTTGTGTCCTCATTATAGCAAAGGGTTACTGGTGCAGTGTACAAGAAAACCTAGTCCTACGTGGTGGCTAGTTATTAATCTGTTCTTTTCGAAACTAACAGCTGTAGCAAACCAGAAAATCTCTTCCTTGCTTTATGAATACACATACACACACACAAACAAAGAAAAACCTGCAGGTTTTATGAATGTAAATGTGTACGGGAAATGACTGGTAATGGAAAAATGTTGTAATAAAATAATCTAATCAAAGAATATTATTAAATTTAACATCGTATGTGTCTGAAAGCTTTAGTTGCTTCTTATGCAGATAGATGTGTGAAATATAAGCAATAATGCACTTTCTCTCTTTGTAAAGACTTGAGTAGTAAGGACATTACCAACTAAATTGCTTCTTCTAAACTGAAGTGTGTCCCGGTTTCTTTCATTTTAATGGGAGGGTAATAAAGATGAAAGACTAACATTTTAACTGATGGATCCCTTAAGCTACAGAATTGAAATTTATTATGTTTTGAGGGAATATGCTAAATCCTGAAATGGGGAAAGAAGCAGGGAAATCCCAGGTAAAATAAAAGCAAAGTAACCTTTTTTTTTTTTTTTTTTCCCCACAAATATGACATACTTTTATGAATGGAAGATTACGTACTGCTCTTACTTAAGCAGAGAAAACAATATTATTCTCTCTTTGGGGCAAAGAAAAAAGAGGAGATATTTGGAGGGGGAAAAGAAAGGTTTGAAAATGGAGGGCCATCTCTCAGCAAGTGGTCTCTTCTTTCTAGGATCACTTTTCAAACCCTGCCTGCAGTGTTCAGGGAAGTGAGTTTGATGCTCTGTGCACTATTGTACGTACCACAAACGTACCATCCATAATACAGCACAATTGTCAGTCGCTGTTTTACAGAGGGGCCAGGGCTGAACAATCATGGTGGATAAATTACTTTTCTATTCTCCAGCAAGTGGCCTTCCTACCGTGTGAAGCTTAAGGTCATTGGCAGGGCACCGAGGGGGAAGCTTATATATTAGTTAACTCTAATGCACTAATAGTGTGCAGATAGAGGAACTATACCAATTAATTACAGTTAGCTTTATTCTTCAAGATGGGGGGTGATGACTTGAAGAGTTACTGTGCTAAAATACATACATATATACATATTTTGCTATCTTGCTACTCCCCTTCTTGCTAGACTATTGCTGTAGATAACTTGTTTTTCTTTTTTTCTTTAATATCTGCATTAACTCCTTCAGTATTCATCACTGCAAGCATGCAGGTTTCAGAAATAAGGAACTATTCTAAAAAGATTTTTAAACTATAGCAACACATTCTGCTTACAATTTTTACAGTGTAGTCTAAAGGGGGAGGGGAAGAAAAACCTGTCAAAAATTAGGTAGAACATCCTTGAATGGCAATTAGCATGCCCAGAATTTATTTTATGTACAACGCAGTGGCAAGTAGCTGCTTCTTATTAAATGAAAATCCTGTATTATGTACTTCAGGAACATTCCAGCTAATGAGTATGTAATGTCCTTAGTATAACACAGAACTACTTTTTGTGTTCACAACCACAAGATGCTGGAAACTTGACAAATGATATCATTTAAGACAGATGCCTGCCTTAGGGACCTGTTTTTTGGCTTCCTGTTTCTGGTTTTTATTTCAATAACATTTGTAATTGCCACAGGATCTGTACCTGTGTAGTGTTTTAACCCCTTCACATATACCCCGTTGCATTAACTCCTTGGGTAGGTACTCAGGAATCTTTTCTTTTTTTTCTTTTCTTTTTTTTTTCCCTCCCCAGCTGGTGTGTTCTTCCTGCCTCTCACAAGCACAGATACACACATAAATGAAAGCTGGGCCTTATTAGACCAGATGAAAATGTAACATTAGAGGGGCTAAATGCTTGCTGCGCTAGCTGTGGTTTTTACTAGTGCAAAAGTACAGGTGGACCAGGCCCAAGGCAAAAAATAAAAAGCCGTCAGGTATGGCCTGCTGCTTCTCAGGGAGTTAGAACAAAATTCTGCGTACACGGCATAGGCACACAATGCCTTGATCTCAGTTATACTTTCCAATGTATATCTCCCCCCCTTAAACTCACATACTTTACTTAGGTTATAGGGCAGGATGGGTTTTGACATCCCTGCAATTTGATGCCGGTTATAAGGGGCATTTTGGTGGTGCTGGTTCAAGGCAAGTTGTAAGTCTCTGCTGCACCTCCAGCAGAGCCTCCTCCAAGGAAAGCCCCCATCACGGGACAATGGCAGCTTTCAGCTCCCCAGGCGCTCAGCACGGATCCTGGCAGACTGCAAGGAACCTTCCCGCAATCCAGAGCAGCCCAGAAGTTTTGGTGGTAGTTTATGGCACGTTCTCTCTCTCCTTTGCTTTTTTGTAGGTCTTACAAACGGGCTGGGCACGAGAAGCTTACGTGGTTCTGCATAGGGGAGCTTTCACTGGGAAACGTTACTAAATCCTGCACAGTGCTATGGCAACAAATAAGGGCTTGGAAAGAGCATGAGTTCTTGGCACCTATTCTGCAGGTGAGAACTTTGTACTTGTCAGAAGCACTTAGCTCTCCTGGACTTACAGTGCTTTCTGATGTCATTTTGAAGCAAATCCTTCTGTCACAGGATGTGTGGTCTCATTGCACCTGCACTCTTAGGCCAGGTTTACCCTGTGAAGTGTCAAACAGCCTTATCTTTCTTCAGAACTGGAGCTGAGGACACTGAAAACCTCCAGAAATGTCTCGGTTTTCTGCAGGACCAGACAGCACATCATACAAACATACCCTCCAGGCCTTCTGTAAGAGAAGGAGGAGGAAGTCTTTATCTTCCGTCACAAGAGGGAGGTCAAAAGGACCAAGCGAGTGCCAGACCGAGTGACTTTTGCTGTTCTAGAGTTCATTTTCGGAGGAAGTAGGCAGGCACACAAATCTCGTTATGCGTTACGAGGATCGGTGCACAGGCTTCTCGCGTGCTGTCTTAAAAACCGTACCCCTAAGGGGCTAATTCACAAAGGGAATAGAAGGAAAGGAAATTTGTATATTTTCTGGGAGCAGTAAGACATGACATGCAGTGCAGTTCTGGCTGATTACAGCATGCCTCAGGTGAGCTGGGAGGCACGAGGCCGCGAGCCAAGTGATTTCAACCTCCCAAGAAAGAGAACTCCACAGAAATGCATTGTGTGGCACGTCTGATCCCTACAAAGGAAAATACTCCGACTTCATTCATGTTGGCATGACATTATTGGCATGACTGTTTCTGGCAGCCCATCAGAAAGTTTTATTTGCATCCAGAGTTTTGAAAGCCATTTCATAATGTTAAACAAGGATAACACTGAAAACGTCTGGCTTATTTGCCCCTTGACACCTATGTGTAATCCCTCATTGAAGCCCTAATGAGGGGGTTCTCCTCGGGTTGCGTTACATTCAAAATAACCCCTGCATACAGGCAGCGAAATCTACCTTTCTTCCCTGCACAGGGTGTGGCAAGAGTAGCCAGAAGGAAGTGGATAAAGTATGTTATTTTTCCTGTACTCTCAGTAATCGAGATGCAGAGTCAGTTATTGGATCATTTGACTTCTTACTGAGCTGGGAAACCTCAATCTGCTATCACAAGTGCCTACAAATAAGAGAGATATTGAGTCAGTTTCCTCTCCTGGGAATGTAAATGAGGAACAAAAATAACGCTCTTGAAATCAGTGTGAAAACCATCTCTGAGGAGAACGTGGCTCTTATTTCTCTGTCTGTGTGCGTGTTCGTCCTGCTGGAAAAAAGCGGTTCTAACACAGACCTGCCTAACCTCAAATCGTAGTGAGATTTCCCAGGGCCTCCAGATAACTCCCAAAGTCTTGGGAAATGCAGTGTGTTCGCAGTCGCCGAAGTTGTAAGAGCTGTGGTGGTAATAGCGGCAGCTCCCAGATGACGGGTGGTGGCAAAGGGAGCCCTGCTCAAGGGAAACTGCTAAAAAGGCAACCCTCCCCTTCTCAGTTCTTCTCGAAATGAATTCAAGTGTGAGGGACAGATTGTCATCCACCCTAGTTTAATAAACAGTTCTCCTCCACCTCCAAAATCCTGAGTTACTTGATAGCTATTCTTCCCTTACCTTCTCCCTCTTTCTCTCTACCCCCCTTTCTACTGCCAGAAAAAAAAAAAAAAAAAAAAAAAAAAGAAGTGAAATAATCATAGAGCGGAGGCTGCTGGAAGTGTTTCAGGCTTTTCTCTCCCTTGGCAGGGGGAAGTTCAGTTATCCTTGTCTTGTAACATGCCTAAACCTAACAAAGTACATGGAGTTTTGCCTATAGGCTCTGCAACAAAATTTGAGTAGATTTATGGCAAATATATACAGTTTCCATTTTACCAAAGAAAGAGGCACTGCTTTTGTTTTCCATATACAAGTTCTGTTTATGCTAGTGAGATGGGGGGGGAAACCAAACCACCAAGGACTCTTTCCACCTGCATGATTTCATTTGCAGTGTCTTTCATTCTATCTGTTAATGCAGTTTAATGTGATGAAGCTACTTCTGTTGCATTTCTTCCTTTCTTGTTTGCAAAAAGCGGACATGTTCAGCAGTCACAAAATACATGTCATGGTGCAAAGAGGAAGGAGCCAAATATTCAATATTCCTCGTTTCCCACAAAGCTGAAATTGTAGAGGTGCAAAATAGTTCAGCAGTGGTTCACATGGCATGAACCAGAATCTTATAAGGTAGATGGAAGGCCGTGGATAAAACAGGCTGTAGAGAAAAAGGTTGTATCTCTCAGGGGCAAGAAAGGACGTTGGTGGTGGGGCTGTGTGCAGGTGACTGGAGGAAAGCCAAAGTTTGTGCTTCACCTCAGATGAGTTCAACAGGTAGCAACAGGCTTTTTTTTTCTCCATGTAAATCAGATGAAGTCCTAAATCTAACAGAAGTACTTCACAAATGTACTGTAGGGAGAACTAATGCTAGTGTCCTTGCTTTCTAGATTCTTTTCTTCCACCTTCCTGGCGTTATGTCATGTTTTCAATTAATTACAGACTAACGCAAGGTGGGAAGGTGAAGACAATGATTTATCTGCTTCCAGAAGTATAGCCAAGACTTCACCATGTCTGTCATGTATAAATGGCAGTAGTACCTCTTAAAGCTTTCGGTAAACAAAATGTTGATAGTGCCTTCATGAGGGCTGGAGGGGAATGAACACAGTCGGTCAGGCTTAGGTTTCGTTGGGCCTTCCCAGCATGATTTTACCAGAGTATGGAAAAGTTTCTTGGTCCTTGAAAGCTAGCCATACTATATTGGATGGAATACAGAGAACAGTAGTTTTCCAGTGCTTTCCTGTCAATCACACAGTAAGCAGAAAGCTTGAACAGCCCCCAGTTGTGACACTTGTACATCAGGCAACATGCATGAAGACCTGAATGATTTTAAAGAAAACAAGCATATTTGCACTAAGAACCTGTCTCACTCCAAGAAGATGCAGTCTCAGAGCGCCGTGAGGGAATTAGTCTTTTTGTTCAATGCTGCATTTAAAAAAAAACAACCGCCCGTAACACTCAGTCTTGTCCCCTGCCCCAGGACTGCCCTGGTTCTGTGCCTGGCAGGCTGGCTTTGCTCTGAAGCACACCAGTTCTCCAGACCGTGTATATTTTAATGCCGACACTGATCTTCAATCAGCATTGCCCTGGCCTTCCAGTGAAAATATGCCAAAATGTCACAGGTTTCCAAATGAAATGCAAATACTGAACTTTCTGAAATTTACTGATAGTATTTTACTCCTTTACCGCATCTGAGCTGTACCAATGAGACACAATGGAAACAAGGGTTTAAGATTCCTGACAGCAAAGGTAAAGCTCTTTGCACTTGCTACTCCACAGATGTCTCAGCTGGATGGTCTGTAACACCTCCAGAGAAGAATACGAGTCCTCTGCTTGCTCACTCACTCAGCATAATGAAAAGAAGCGATGAAATACTCAAAGTCAGGTCAGCCTACCTTTTGTCGTACCTAACTATTATTACACAGATGTCACAGCAGCAGGTGCAAAATAAATACCTGGATAATGGAAACCATTTGCTTTGCCTTTAGCCACAGGCGTCGGGTCTGATTTACTGGTGGCTGGCAGCTAGAGAGCATGGGAGAGCCAGGTCCCTATAGCCAGCCTCGCCTTTACGCACTCAGAGACGGGAAAAGATAGCCACGGTGGAAGCTGCTCTGGAGGAGACTGTCTTATTTTCCTCCCCGTGCTCCCCACTACTCTGCCGGAGCAGGCAGATTTAGCAGAGCCATGAATCTACGCTTACGCGTTGCCCTTTCATCATTTGGACCTCGGTGGATGTACACAATCTGGAGCAGTCTTTGCTCAAGGCAAACAAAGTAAAGGAGGAGAGTGACATTTCAGTCTTTCATTGCAGAGTCATTCAGGTCACTCGCTGAAATTATAGACACCAGCTCCAGCAATGTTAACAGCCAACTTCAGATTATTAACCATCCTTTGGATAGCAGTACATTTACGGTGCCAGCGCACAGAGAATTCCTCCAAATTACAGGGTGTCCTAACACAGCCGGTCAAACCACATGGACCTCTAGATGCAGTAAGCAGTGTAATTAAGTCTGTTTTCTCATTTGTACTTTCCTAGCAGCACTCAAAATACACTCCCGACCACTGGATGCTGCTTTTTGCATCAGGCTATGAAAGGAGATAAGAGCGAAGGGTGCCTTAGCAATAGCTCATTAAGGAGACCTCAAACATTTTCTTTTATTGCATTATTTATGTTTTGGGTGATAATAAAACACTATTTCCAGGGCAAAGTGCACTCAAGAAGCTTATTGGCCTGTAGGTGGTTTCATTTGATTAGGTTTAGGAGGAGGAAGGCTACAGAAATTTCTTTTACCTGCTGCTTTCCTGAAAGATCTGGGTTTTTTTCTTCCCCTCATCAGGCTATACATTGTCAATACCACTGAGATCCACCAAATTTTGTTAGGTCTTTCAAATATTTCTGGGAAAGGCAGTGACCGTTTTTTCCCCTAAGGCTCTAGAAATTTGTCTTCACTGCAAAGATCACTGGCATCCTGGTAGGATCCATTTTTTCATATAATGACCTTCTGCATACAAGCGAACAAACATGAAGAGAACCTAAACATTTAGATTCCCGTGAAAAGATCATAAGGCTGATTTCACACAAAAGAGTCCATATTAAAAAACTTGGATCAAAAATAATAATAATAATGAAACAGATAATTGTCATGAATGCTTATTCCCATTCCTTAAATTGTATTTTATAGGTAGTCTAGCACTACTTTAATTACAGTCTTTCTTTCTTTCTTTCTTTCTTTCTTTCTTTCTTTCTTTCTTTCTTTCTTTCTTTCTTTCTTTCTTCCTTTCTTCCTTTCTTCCTTTCTTCCTTTCTTCCTTTCTTCCTTTCTTCCTTTCTTTCTTCTCCTTCAGAGCCATTCTCACCCCCTGTAAATCTGCTGCAGTACCTTTTGTTACCTATGTACAGATCCAGGAATAAATTTTGGCCCTGATCGTGGAATATTCACTCACTTTCAAATGTAAGTAAAAGAAATGAAACTAATTAACTGGAAACTGCGAGTGCTGAGAATTCCTTGTTTATTGTAGTGCAGCTCCCATCTCTTCAGCTTTTCTTTCTGATGCTTCTCTGCTATAAACAGAACGCTAATGACTATTAAAGCTAAAAAAGAAAAAAAAAACGAAACACCAAAACTGGAAGGGACAGAGAAGATAGAAACTATCAGACATTCCAAAGAGAACATGGGGAAAATCAGGTTGAAAATAGAGGCAATGCCACGTAAGAAGTGGATGCCATGTCTGCTCCTTGGTATGGAGAGGGACTCTAGCAGAGTTCGTAGGCTGTGAATGGATCCCCGTGTCTGTATGTAAGAATTAATTAAGAGACCAAACAACAACTAGAAAGAACCGCTCCTCATGCTCTTTTACTGTCCACTAAATATGCTGAATGTGGAGAAGAATGGCATCTTGATACTGAATGAGAAAGCATTGTTTAAGTAATTAATATAAAGTACAAATACTTTCATTATCTGAAAGAGTCTAGTAGCTAAAAAAACAAAGAAACACGGGGAGGACAAAAGATTTCTGATTTCCGATATCATAGGATTAGTTTGACTCTACATACTATTCACTGCCATTCTGAATTACAGATCACCGAGATCTCCATCCAGAAATACAATGTACTGGTATTCATCTTGTCAATGATATATACTCAGAGGGCTATTTCTCTAATTGATGGCTTCATCATTCAATTCAAGATGCATAAGGATAGCTATTGTTATCTAACACTAACTATCATATGTTTGTATTGTTCCGCACTTCTCTCTTTGTCAATAGCATCCAAGATATCCTATCTAAATCTTCAAGATAGCAAAAGGAAGGTGCATTATTTGTTGACTCCACACATAGCATTATTAAATGTTTGTGAGCAACCTGCACATCTCCTCACTGACATCTTTAAGTATTCAATTAAAATTGGACAAGAGAGTACACCAATGCAGATAAATACTCCGTCAAATGAAGGCTTTGCATTGAATTCTTAAAGTATTCTAATCCAGGTGCTTGCTAGCAGGCACTCAGTCGAAATCAGGACAGTGATGCGAGTGTGAGAATGAACTGTGTATAAAAGGGAAGACGGCAGATTGCTTTATGGTGGAGTCATGGCAGAGGTTTGACAGGAAATGCTTCTCCCAATACAGCTAAGCAGGGAAGGAGAACCCTATTATATGGATGAGTGGGGCCGGCAATGGCATCTTGTCATTCTAACTTGTATGAGTAAGCAAGCTTAATTGCTCCTTGTCTTTTCAAGATGACTTTCCACCAACAATCTCATTATCACACACATATGTTTATTGCACATATCCAAGTCCCCTCACGCAGACCTGAATGCAACGAGGAGAGCAGCAATATTATGTTATCCAGTAACATTGTTCTTTCCTTTCTTTTTCTTTTTTTTTTTCCCTTTTTAACCAGACGGATGTGACCTGCCTTCTCCTTCTGTGACTAACAGGGTGACCAGAGGCAGTGGAACATACACCAGGACTGGAAAGAATAAAACCAGAGGGAAAGCAAGCTGTCAAGAGAACAGTGTACTGAAGAGGAAAAATGTAAACATGACTTCTATTTACCAAGATTAATATGTAAAGTTAACATGTTTGTCATGGAATATATTAATATGTATGTTTTCCCATTATGTAGATCTTTTCTTATATTACTTATTAGAAAGGGATATAATCACAATGATGGGGCAAGAACGTCACTTAAAAATTAGGTGATGCCCAGTCAACATAATATAACCACTACAGTGTCATTTCTGATTTAGATGTGGTGATATCAGTGTAATTGCCGCTGGGAAGAAATTATAATGGCTGTTAATGATAAATAAAATGACAAGAAGGAGGGTCCTCCTTCACATATAATTCCAAGCAAAATTCAACCGCTGACTTCCTTAAGCAACTCATCGCCATTCATTGATGAAGAGGAAATAAGCAGGTTTTGTGTAGCTGTGTGGCCGTAAGAGCTGCACCGTCATTTCCCAAGCCCAAGTGTAGGTGCTACAGGTCTAACGAGATTTCACCACACTGTTTCCACTCAGGGGAGATGTAGTAATGAATCTCGCATGAAGTGAATCTTAACACAAAGTTAACGTTATTCCAACAAAAAGCAAGGTAGCTAGCAAACCCAAAGATAAGTGAAAATAAGGTAAAGGCAAGCATACAATCGCGTGTGCGGATACTTTTCAAAGCCCTCAAATACTCCAGCCTTGTCTCTGTAAACAGAGGCAGCCTTAACCCATGCATCAAGAGACCTTCTTACATTTGTTTTGTGTCGTAAATGTGTCAAGAATGAGCTACAAGAAGCATCGTTCGCCCACAACACATGGCTTGTTAGCCTGGTTGAGAGCATCTTTCAACTCATTCACACATTAAAAACTAGGAAACCAGCATTTGATTACTCGTTCGAGCATTACGATCAAAGACCATATCTTCCCATCTGTGAAGAGCAAGAGCCCGATTCTTTTCTCCTCTCTCTGAGATAATAGAAGAATCAGAACACACAATCAACATTATAGTCCACATCCCATGAATAATGGGGTAGTTCCAGTCTATAAAAGCACAAAACCGAACAGTGTGGCCTACACACATACATTTTTTCCTAGGCATCTAGGAAAGAAGATAAGTATAAGCAAATCTGTAGTCACATCTTCCCAATACTCTCAGTCTGCAGCTATCCAAAAGCTCAGAGACTGCTTGATCCACAGGTGTTATCCTAATGTATAAAATGACAACATCTCTTAAAAGAGAAAATACCATGTACCTGCCATTTACTCTTAATTCGGGATCTTCAAAATCAATTGGTAGATGGTGGTGTAAGGGTTAAATCAAAAAAAAATGCATTAAATTAAAACCACAGAAAAGATACAGGCAGCATTGGTCAACCTGTTATTTCATTATACTAGCTAGGTTTTTAGTTACCTGTTAATCAAAGACAGTTTAAAAATATAAATAAAAATCAGCCTTCACCTGGAGAACAAACCTCTCCATTTCCTGGTGAAACCGATTTGCTAATTCAGTTCTAGCTGATGCAAGCATTTCTGCAGGTAGTTTACTCCTAGGCACGTATAGCCAAAGAAGGCAGGGGCAGTGAAAGAAGAGAAGGTACAAAAATGAAGAGTCTGTAGCATGCTTTATAAAATACGGCAAATTAACACGGAGTGTTTACCTCGGTGTTTTACCCTAGTAAAACATCTGGACCACCAGTCTAGCATTTTGAGGTATACAGAGTTTTTGGTGGGGTTTTTTTTGGTGGTCTGTTTTACTACGGGGTATGTCAAAGGAGTGCAGAGATCTGCCAAAGCCCAGCTAATTGCTTTGGCTCCTTTGCATGAAGATCATTTGCTGATAAATTGTTACAGACACATTTAGGCAACAGGGTTTTATAGGATGCCTGGTGCTCTTCATAATGCAATTAGTTTCATCTAGTGTATGCTTTTTCTTATGCATTTTTTTTCTTCTGCTGGCAAACAATAATGATGAAATCTGCACCCTTCAAATGACTGAATCTTCCCCCATGTTTCCTGGATTTGAGCTCTCTTTCAGGAAGAGTCATCAAAGAAATAGGCCTACCTAGTGTTTAGTAATGGGAATTTTCTTTTAGTGCCTGTTTTATGTTTGGGAGAGCTAGAAGAGAAGAATGTGGACTGAGGTGGATCTTTTTCATTTGCCAGCTTTGTAAAAGATGCTAGGAACACTGATTTTTAGAAAGCAAAGCATCTTGATGTGCTCCAAAGGAAAAAACCTTCCTATGAATTCCTATGTGGAAAGAGTCCTTGCAATAGCTATGCAAGCATGCTTGGATAGTTAATGAAAAACCACCAATTCAGACACCTCCATACAAACCTCTGCTCACCAGTAGAGTATCGAGGAGGCACCTTAAGGACCCCAGGTGTCTGCCTTTTTTCCAACAGCAGTAAGGTTCTCCAGGCAACAAAGCACTCCAGGTGTGTGTCCTTTCCTGCAGGACACACACCTAACATCAGGTACTGCAAAGGTGTTATGTTCCTGGTTTACCTTTAAGCTGTGCTGGCACTTGGGTTGTGAGATATCCCTTCCATCTGGGATGCAGCCTGGTAGGCATCCGCGTGATACGAATAATCCAGCCCTGAAAAGGAGGTCATCTGAGCACCTACCTGAGATGAAGGCAGGGAAGAGAATGAAATTCAGCTCTTCCAAGGTGATTCAAATGCACACTTTTTAGAAACGCCCTGGCCACAAAAATAAGGGGACTATTTTAGAATAGGGATTTTGAAGCTGCTCTGCTTGCTGTAAATTATGTGAAATGCAGTAGGGGCCAGAACTCACAACACCCTGCTCCTGACTGGCCATCACAATCACTACACCTTAGAGTCACTTCCTTTCTTACTAACTGTGGTGCTTTCGTCTGCAATACCTTAATGTCTAGGATTTCTGGAGTCCTGCTAGCACAGAATTTGATTCACAGTTTCCCATCCTGCTACTGCTGCCCGAAAGCACCTAAAGCTTTGCATCACGGTGTCTCCAGGAGCATCCAGATCTTGATTCACTCACTCTTAGTGCCTGGACCTGATGCAGAAGGCATTCTTCACCTTCCAGAGTGGACTCTGGGCCCTAGCTATGCTCTGGCTACTTAACTGTCCAAGGAAATACAGTGCAGGTCTCCTCTCTCCCGTGTGACCATGCTAACCACTGAGGAAAACAGTCCGTTCAGGTTTGCCGAGTCTCCCTGACCTAGTAAATGTTTGTAAGTCCCATGCGAAACACATCAGCAAGAGACCTTGGAAGAGCCCCACCCCAAAGCCAGTTAGGCAGCGTGTTGTGACAGCCCTTGGTGGCTCGGGACAGGGATTAGGGACCGCTGCGGATTTCCCAGGTGGATCTGTGGAAGGAATTCCTTGGGGCAGAGTGCAATTACCAGGGCTGGAATTTAACCAGAATTAAAACCAGCTCCTGTGAAAATTCCCATCCTTAATAATCACTCCTGGTCAGGACCTTGGTTTTGCACCTTGTTGGGAGAACAGCAAGCAGTGGGGTGGTTGCACCAGGGACTCGGCTTGGGTCGAGCAGCGGGGGCAAGTGTCCCCTCCAGAAGCAGATCTCTGCCACCTTCCCCCTGAAACTCCTGCCTCACCCCAGCCTAGTTCAGCCTAGTAACTTCCGCAGGATTTTTTCACCACTAGTACTGTGTAATTATGGAAGTACTTTATAAAAGATTTTCAGGCATACACCCTGAGGAAGTACTCAGAGGTCTTGAAAACCTTGTGCTTCCCTGCTCTTTCCCACGTGCTGCGGGACCAGTTTGAAGTACGAGTGTGAAAATGGGCCAAACCATCTGTAGACCTTCCCTGGACCCCATTGTCCTGAGGCAGACCTTTCCAGGAAAAGCGTTTCCCTTTGCCCACTGCTGGCCAAGTGGATACGGCTTGCAGCAGGGAGCAGTCGGAGCTGGCACCTCAGCTTCCCTGCAGGGATGCTCAACCCACCTGATGCAATCTCTGTCCCAGCCTTCTCTGTCCACGTAGTGCTGTTCTCCAGCGGGAGGCGGAGGACTACCTGTGATCATGGAGAAGTGTGTGAATAGAAACAAGTGGAAAAGTATCATTGATAGCTTGCAACGAAACGCGATGAGATGGAAAACAATCCCCTGTTCTCATCCCTGCGTTACTTTCAAAGAATCAACAAAATCTAATGAGCAACTATTATCGTACAGCTCTCTTACATTCCTAATGGAAATAGTTGCACAGATTTCAAAATCTCTCCCACTTCCTGAGCCTGAATAATCTTTGCTTTGAAGTGCGTTATTGCATGTGTGTCAGATTAGATGGGTTAGTGAGCTGGCGTATGACACACGCTGGCAAAAGGGGCCAACCGAACGAAATGTAAAGTGGCATTATTTCTCCTGAGTGAGGGCCTGATTCAGCCCAAACATGCCTGAAGCACGCCGAACTTTAAGCAGGCACTTAAGTGCCCTGCCGAAGGAGCAGAGGGGAATTGCTTGCATGCTTGGAGGGAGGCAAGTGGAGTTTAAGTGCTTTGTGGAACCCCAGCCTAAACTAATAGCATTGTATTTCTCGCTCACCAAGAACAAAAGCAAGCCAGTTTGGGATCACTCTGACCTAGATGCTATCAGAGGTTAGCAAAAATGGCTGGTCAGACCTGTCAGGACTAAACAGCTGCATCAAGCGATGCGGGGGGGGGGAAGAGGGGGAGGAGGACAGTCTGGGGGGAGGAGGGCACTGGAGTTGCAAATAGAGAGACAGAGGAGCAGGAGGAAAGATGGAAACTGCGTGTCCTGAATACGTATGAACGCGCGCGTGTGTGTGTGGGTGTGTGTGTTCGCTGCAGCTGAAACTCGGGTCTCATCATTTGCATATACACAGATGACCGGACATCTTCCCACCAACCTTTCAGAAGCAACCTTATGGCACCGTGACTCCCATGCTCTCGGCACTCCTTGGGCTCCATTTCCATAAATTACAGTACAAAAGGATAATAGCCTGTTAGCCGTCCCAGCATTGTGTGACACACAAAGCACCAAAAGCAGGACTATTTTCCTTGCCATCCTGTGCCCCTTTTGTGGACCAGGTGTAGCCCCACTAACGAAACGCAGTAGCATGCCAGCAGTTTCTGACCTGATTGCAAAGCTAACTAAAGCTAATTTATCATGGCAGGCTAATCAGGATGACAAGGTTGGGTAGGTGACATTCTCCAAAATCTCCAATTTGTTGTTGTTTTTTTTTTTTTTAATCCCCTTAGCAATTTATTTTCTGAATAGCGAAGTTTTCCCCAAGAATGTTCCAAAATATAGTCAAGGTTAACCATGCTGTGAGCTTATTCAATATTTATGATTCTTTTTTATTTGTACTAGGACTTTTTGGGGACTCCAAATAGTCCATTAATCAAACAGAGTGACAAAATAGGCCATTTGACAATTTGTACAGGGGCTGCATTTTTTTTTTTTTCTGTTCAAGAATAAAGAACCAACTTAACTTCATCAACAGTTCCTGATTAATTGTTACAAAGTGTCATCCATAAATTTTCCTTCGATCTAATAATCCTTTCAGAAGACTTAACAATATCCCCAGTGATTTGGGTTTTATTGAGGGCTGAGTTCCTGGAGAAGCAGTGACACAAATAGCTCAAGTGAACTGAGACACCTCCGTGGACAGTCTTCACAGAGTTGACAGTTCTGAAATACAATTATCAGTGTGATCTGCTTAAGAATTCATCATCAGCTCCTGCCTTCTGAAGACTTAAAAAAATACTGAGGCATACAAAGAAAAAGAGGTGATAAGAAGGCATCATTTTCTTCCAGCCTCATAACTGTAAATTGAAGAAAATTATTTTCTTTGCCTGCAGCTCATTGGCATATAGGCAGCATTATATTATAATTTCATAAGCATAAATCCTTTGAATAAATTTCAGAAGAATAACTGAATTAGAAATGCAAGTAAAGTATCTAAAAAACTTAACTGTACTAGGCAGGAAAAACTGGATGCGAGTAAAACTGGCATGGGGAGATTTACTGTCTGCCTGCTCATCCTCTGTCTGTGAAGGGAATACTCCCCCACTCCTCCCACTAACCTGATCCAGCTAAGGTAAATTTTAAGGAGGAAAAATAAAATGTTAATTTCAACCATCATTTCCATACGCAGCAGGAAAACGTGAATTCTAACCCACCTTGCTGCCTTCTTTTACAGAATTTCAGCTGTATTTCATCATTAATTAATCCTGGAGATACAACAGGCTTGGGGTTTGTTGTAATTATTGTTATTTGTTTATTTATTAGTAGTAAGCATATGGGAGATCAAAAGCATGCCTCCCAACTGTTCCCTAGCAACAAGTCAGTCAGTTATTCACACAGAAGTCGCCCAACCTTCCCACAAAGTGAATCCGGGATGCAGCTCTCCCCCATCTCCGTTCTTGCCCCATCCCATGGGCCGAGGGATGCTGGGGATGCCGATGCTCTCCCATGTCTGGCCAGGTGAACTGCACGAGCGTCTGCTCGGCGGCAGGAAAAACTCACCTTTTCTGAGAAGCCCTGGGGAAAGGTTTGATTTTATAGTTGCATCATAAAGCGATTGCAAGTCGGGAGATCAAAGTTAAGCCCTGTTATCGACTTTCTGTCCAATTTGGGCAAGTACTTTCTCCTCAGTTGCCTGCCTGCCTGCCTTTGGGAGTTTGGGCTCTCATCTCCCTGTGACTCAGCTACTCATCTTTAAAATGGGCATGTTAGTATCAGATTCTCCACCCTATATTTTTTTTTTCTGCTTTGTCTGTTATGATGTGTGTGTTAGTACACATGGTACATTTTCAGCTGACCTTGATTGCTAAGACCACCACCAAATCTGGTCCCAAACTCCTAGGCTTTCAACTGGAGAAGGTGCAGTATGAACCTAAGAATGAAGACCACTAATTACCACTCAGGTTGTCTGAACTGGTGTGAAGCCCACACAACCGCACAGTTAAAGCGGCATGGGTATTTCCACTTTGATGGACCTGTTAGTTGTCTGCGAAGGCAGCGTTGCTCTGGGAGCAGCCCGTTGGGACTGCAGAGCCAGGGTGAATGGCTGTCTCTTTACCTTGCTCCTGTCTGCAACCTGGATAACCAGATCATCTTCGCTGTTTCTTGATGTTTTTTGATGCAGAATATACTGTGCCGCAGCACCTTTTTTGTGGAAGAGATGCAATGCTTCCTCCAGCTCTGCCAGCTGCCATGCAGACCAGAGCCAAAGTACAGCAATGTGAACATGTCGTTAGTGTACGGGGCAACCCACAGCCATCACAGGGCACAGTGCTTCTCTCCTACCTCCAACATGCTGCGTACGTATTAATCGGTTACACCACACCTTGAATTTACTGCTGTTTCAACACACAAAACTCACACGCGTTGCACAATGTGGGCTGCTCAGCATGCATCAACCTGAAAGACCACAGGGGAAAACACAAGAAATAATTCTGTAACATTATGTGCTGTGGCTCATCGATGGACTTAGATAAACAGATTTACGCAAGTGATGTAAAGTTTATATGGAACTCATGGTATGAATCAGATGGCCTTTTAGACGAGACAATAGGAAAATAAGGCTAGAGGGGATCTCAGGAGGTCGTCTAGCTCACCTTGCTAATCTCTGTTGGGATCTCTGTACAGCTAAATTAGTCACGAACATGGAAAATATGGATCCCCTTGCTCTCAATATTATTAGAAGAAACAGCTTATGTGAGGGGGGAGAGGGGGAGGGGGAGGATCAGCTTTCCTAAATAAACTGCATAAGCCTGCCGGATGATTTCCAAGGACTCATAGACCTTTTGGACCACAGAGAAATTTCCCTGTAACCAGCTAGTCAATAACTGTAACATGTTCTGTTCTGTAACGGCCCTCTCAGTGAGGGGTGCTTCATGCCAGGCCGCAAATCTGGTCCCTCAGACACTTTAGCAGATGAACTATTAGGAAAAAAAAAAATCACAAAAAAATCCATTTCCTTGATTCTTGGGCTCTTCTCCCACTCAAGAATCACTGAATCGCTTTTATCTTGAGCTATTAAAAATGTTAATTTTGCCAGAGACCAGGCCTGGAACATTTTATCCTGGTAAGTAAAGCATTTGGAAAGCTCTGAGCTACTCAAAACAGAGGATTAGGATGGAGCTGCTCAGCTATATGCTACATACTCAGCTACCGCTCTCGCAGCTGCTTCTGTGGCCCGCTGGATTGTGCACCCAGTAATCACTGTCTGTGTCTTTTCATTGTCTCCAGTGAGATTTGGGGTAAAGAGATTCTAGTGGCCCTGGCTTTGTGGTTTTCACATGTTGTGTGTGCCGCGTCCCGCATTTCGGTCACAACAACCCCAAGCAATGCTACAGGCTTGGGGAAGAGTGGCTGGGAAGCTGACCAGCAGAAAAGGACCTGGGGGTGCTGGTGGATGGCCAGCTTAACATGAGCCAGCAGTGTGCCCAGGTGGCCAAGAAGGCCAACAGCACTCTGGCTTGTATCAGGAATAGTGTGGCCAGCAGGAGCAGGGAAGTCATCGTGCCTCTGTACTCGGCACTGGTGAGGCCACACCTCGAGTACTGTGTTCAGTTCTGGGCCCCGCTGTACAAGAGGGACATTGACGTGCTGGAGTGTGTCCAGAGGAGAGCTACCAGGCTGGTGAGGGGTCTGGAGACCAGGTCATATGAGGAGAGGCTGAGGGAGCTGGGCATGTTTAGCTTGGAGAAGAGGAGGCTGAGGGGAGACCTCATTGCCCTCTACAACTACCTGAAAGGAGGTTGTAGAGAGGTGGGTGTTGGCCTCTTCTGCCAAGTGAATAATGACAGGACCAGAGGAAATGGTCTGAAGTTGCGTCAGGGGAGGTTTAGGTTAGATATTAGGAGGAATTACTTTACTGAAAGAGTGGTCAGGCGCTGGAACAGCCTGCCCAGGGAGGTGGTTGAATCACCATCCCTAGAGGTGTTTAAGAAACGTCTAGGTGCGGCACTTCAGGGCATGCTCTAGTGACGGAGGTTGTAGGGGTTTTTTTTGTGTGTGTTTGGTTGGACTCGATGATCTCAAAGGTCCTTCCCAACCATGAAGATTCTGTGATTCTATGATTCTATGACCCTGAAAATAAAGCTTACCTACTTACTAACATCTCACCAAATAATCAAGCTTAAATCGATCCTTTCCCAGGTGATCAAGGGGACGTCCTCATATTCACCACCTCACCAAAGCAAAACGATGGACAAAGTTTTCCAGGCTTGTTTTTAATAGAGATTCATGGAAGCACGGCTCTTGTCTCCCGTATCTCTTCCCTGTTTCTGCCCTGGCTCAATGGGCATACGGGACTAGTAACTTTTCATGGTGTAGCTTCCCTGAGGCTGTTGGCAAGGAGGGCAGTGTGAGATGGCCCTAGACTGTGTAGTATTTCTCTTGTCTTTTTCTCTTTTGGTCAACAATGAGATAATTCCTACCCATCTCTGAAATTTTCCCACCTATTCACCTGTGTCTCCCCAGACTTTCATGCCAGGGTACTATAACCAGGAGTTGCTGTGGCCTGCGGAGGAACTGAAGTAGATGCTACTTACATGTGGAGAACCTTGTTCTCTCATACAAGATGTGGAGCCTCGCGCTTTCAGCTCTGGGGTCCGGGATTTCTGCTTCCAGGATCAGCGAAGGTGGTGGCTGTCACATGGAGGTGAATTTGGTGCGCGATGAGAAGCCATTGCAAACTTTAGGTGGTGGGAGGCTCATGCACCAGGAGCGGGTGAACCAGCCTGTGAGTGATGAGGGAGAGGAGCACTTCTGTTCATGGGTCACGGTATCGCTGCCAGCCCGCCCTGGTCAAAACACACACACACACCTGCAGGCAGGGTCGGTGGAATAACTAAACTATGGGAGATGGCCTTCTCCCTGCACACAAAGAGCAACACCTACCCCATGAGACATCCCAGCAGTTTTGGCACTAATGGAGACTACAGGGCACCTCCGTTCTCCCCGGCTTGGCACAGCCACCTCCAAGCAAAGGTGTGAAGTGCAGCAGGTGGGTTACACGGCTGCAAGCATGAGATATTTGTCATGCTACAAGTTGCCCTTTTATTTTTCTTTTTTTTTCCTTTTTTTTTTTTTTTTCCTGGGGAAAAAATATTGTCACTTTTTTCATCAATTTAATTAGATACAATTTGTCTCAGCTTTTCTCTGCAGCATTTGTTTACTTTCTCATCAGGACCGACACAGGCCAATTAGTGTAGTGTAATTGTTTAACCTAGTCAGCGCGCTGCACTGGGTAGAAGAGTGTGCTTGTTGCGAGGGAGGCAGCGACGAAGGAGCGGTCGCCGGCTGCGGCGCGGTGCGAAGGCCTTCAGGAATCGCTGACACGACACCGTCCCTGGGAAGCGCAAGTTGCTCTGACATCCTGGCAGCCCCGATTCCTTGTTCTCTGTCACCACTATCACGGTACGATCAATTCCCAGAGCTAATTCTTCAACCGCACCGTGCCCAGAGCGCTGCACAGCATTATCTCCTTCCTAGGATGCCCCCTGAAAGCAAAATCTACTGCAACCATAGAAACCAGAGGACTTAAGTGATGTGTCATGTACATGTGCCGTCTCTGTTTTCAGTACCTTTGCCAAGAACACAATGTGAGAGCCTGTAAGAAGGTTTATTTCATTCCTTCATCCCATACCTCTGTAAAGACAGACAGAAATTGGACACAAAATAACCGATGGGTGCCGGCTTCTCTCCCTCTGACGCTGTGCAGAGCTGCCAGAGGAATGGTGCTGCTCCTGCCACGAGTGGGGACGCAGGCAGAAAAAGGGTTCAGTGGGGAGCCCAGTGCCCAGAGTGGCTAAGTGGAAGAAAAGGCAGTAAGTGGGGTCCGTATCACAAGATATTTGAAGTTGCTTCATTCTATTGATCAACGTAAATGTTGACCAAATACATAGAGTTGTGCCATGCCATGGAAGCAGTTTGGCATGAACCTGGAAAAACTATTGCCTTTTTTTTCCCCCCCTTTACTGTTGAGAGTTGGGGTGGGACAAAAGACCACTCGGGTGGCCATTGCAAATGTACACCAGCTTTATTTGCCAGAGCTACCACAGCTACAAAAGAAACAGGGGCATTTTAAAATGAAACAGTAATTGAAGAGAGGAAGAAAATACCTTTCCTTTTTTATTTTTTTTCTTTTCCTTCTCTTTCTTTCGTTCTTCTTTTAAATCAGACCGATGTTGTGATTAACTTGCATTCTGCAGCACAGTTGATGTGACAGTCAACCAAATTAATCCCATTATGCAAAATCCAGTTCACAAGTGGTTTTTCTTTTTTCTTTTTTTTTTTGCAAAATTATGTCAATTTCCCCATAAATTGGAGAGACCATGTCAGTTTTCTGTATTGCACATAGACACTACACAGTGCTGTATGTCTATATTCCTTTAATGCAGAAAGATACAAATTTTAGCTCGGTGGCACAAATTAAGATTCATAACTTTAATGCTGATGTTTCTGTTTACATGAGGCTTGTAGGAGAATTTCCATTAGTTTTGGCATTCATTTTCATTCTTGCATTTCATAACATACCAGCTATTAAAATAATAATAAAATAGAAAAGGATGAAGAGCTTTAAAAAATAACCAACCAGCCACCTGAAATAAAAATCCATAATTATTTTGATAATGGAAGCATGATTTTTCTCTCCCACTTCTTTATTTTTTCCCCTCCCTTCTTCCCTTTTAAAGGAATTTGCCGCCTGTGGTAAACAAGCCTCCTCGAGGCCCCCCGTCGTGTGTGTGGTGTCAGGCGGCTGGAGCAGGAGACATTTCCACAACTGCTACCCTTTTAGCTGAATGTGGCCATGCAGTAGGTGGCCAAATCTGTTTGGCTTTCACCGAGATCTGTGAATTCCCTGCATCCAACCAACTTGTCAAATTAAAACCTTGCCTGCTCTGCGCTGAAGAACAGACGCGCGATGGAGGCTTCTTGCACTCTAGCCCTTTGTCACCAGCACGCTGAGCTCCCAACATCTGCTCGCTGGACTCAGCTTTTGCACCTTGTTCATTTATAATGCAGCAAACCTCGGCTTCCTCAGCACCGGAGCTAACGTGCCCCTGGTTTAAAAAAAAGAAATCCAGAAAAAGCAACGTCGGGCGGGGAGGGGAAGAGAAATTGAGGCTCTAATGTCTACGTTCCTCACCGATTTGGGAAGAAATATATTTTTAAGTGGGGGGTTTGTTGGATTGTACTTTTTTATCCCAGTAATGCTTTCTTGTACAGTGAATTGTTGACTTTTTTTCCATGCTTTAGATTTATTAGACATGTGTCAAGTTGTCAGCCTCCTACCGCTTGCATTTGTGTCCACCTTGCAAACAGCAGGGAAAAATATTTTTTCCCTTCTCTCTCTCTCTTTCTCTCTCTCCCGTGAATGTTCACTTCTTGGCAGCTCTGAAACAAATTTTGAACAGTTGCTGTTCCTATTGATAGCAGTAGTTTGATGTTAAAAAAAGGGGGTTTTATTTTCCCCCAAGTTTCTGACATATACTGTCATATCATCTCACATCCTACCCTGATGCATCAAAACTAAACCAAACCAAGAAAAAAAAAACAACAACCCAGCAGAAAGAGGGGGAGGGCATAAACCAGCATGTTCACACAGCTCCTGAGCCACCGAAGAACACCCGCCCATCTGTTCACCATTTCAGTCCCTTTGTTCTATCTTTATTATATGTATTCTTCAATAAAATGAATTCCTGCTACTTTGACGACATTTCAACACATGCCTCTTAGTCTGCGTTTGAACTGTCTGCGAGGATCTCCTCGCTCCCCTCCTCTCACTTGCCGTCAGCGGCGGAGCTGAGGAGGTACCTGCCAGACAAGCCAAGCTGGGGGGATGAAGCCTCCGAGGCAGCGAACGGCTCCTGGAGGCAGAACCGGGGTCTCCGGGAAATCGTTCCAGGTGGTGAATCCTGAGTAGACGGGCCCACGTACGGAGAATGAGATGCTGTGTGTTACGTGTTTGCTGCCATCTGAATTTCATCCATGCTGAGGCGCCTCTGCAAGGGGCCGGGCTCTCCCTGCAGATGCTAGATATTTCTTCCAAGCTGACAGAACAAATGCTTAGATTTGATATTTTTGCCCATTTTAAAGACCAGCTACAGATGTCCACTCTCACACACCAAAATGCATGTATCTGCTTATCTAACCTTCAGGTGGCTGAATTTTAGCCACAACTGTCCCTAGCTGTTAGTAATTCCTTTCCTTTCCTGACTCGTCTCCTTCTGTTCCAGTCATGCGCCTTCACAAATATTAAAATGTCCTGTAGGAAGAACAGGTCTGAGATCTTAGCTGCCCACCTGGCTATCTGATTACCTCCGTCTCTTGTCATGCAACTGTATTCCTAGAAACAGTCTGTCTTGCGACAGAGGATCAAGAATGGCATGGAAATGTAATTTTTTGCGAGTCACTGCCTTCCAGGTGCATCCTGTTGAGGAGAAACACCAAGTAGGTGAAACGGGGTACCCCAGCACACTTTGCTTTGGTTCATATAACAGGTTCATATAACATATAACTCTTCACACAACAAGAGAATTCAAGTCATTAAGCATCACACAACCCAGGCCTCAGTGGCTTAGCTGCAGAACATTTGTTGCTAGGTCACCAAGAGGGGCAACTGCTAGAAGAAAACACCCCAGTCTGCCTGATCGGTTTATTTACCCTGGACAAAGAACCCTTAAACCAAGCACAAGGAGAAAACTAGGAAGGCAAAAGCCCAGCTGGAGCTCAACTTGGCCACTAACATTAAGGACAACAAAAAAAGCTTTTATAAATACATCAACAAAAAGAAAGCCAGGGAGAATCTCCATCCCTTACTGGATGCGGGGGGGAAAGTTGCAACCAATGACGAGGAGAAGGCTGAGATACCTAATGCCTTCTTTGCCTCCATCTTCAACAGTCACACCAGCTATCCCCAGGGCGCTCAGCCTCCTGAGCTGGAAGAGAAGGATGGAGAGCAGAACAACCCACCCATAATCCAGGAGGAAGTAGTCAATGATCTGCTTCTGCACCTAGACACACATAAGTCTATGGGGCCAGATGGGATTCACCCAAGAGTACTCAGGGAGCTGTCGGGAGAGCTCACCAAGCCTCTCTCCATCATTTATCAACAATCCTGGTCAACAGGGCAGGTGCCAGATGACTGGAGGGTGGCTAATGTGATGCCCATCTACAAGAAGGGTCGGAAGGAGGACCCGGGGAACTACAGGCCTGTCAGCCTGACCTCGGTACCAGGAAAGATCACGGAGAGGATCATCTTGAGTGAGCTCTCATGGCAAGTGCAGGGCAGCCAAGGGATCAGGGCCAGCCAGCATGGGTTTAGGAAGGGGAGGTCCTGCTTAACCGACCTGATCTCTTTCTGTGACCATGTGACCCGCCTTCTGCTTGTGGGGAATGCTGTGGACGTTGTCTATCTGGACTTTGGTAAGGCCTTTGACACCATCCCCCACAGCATTCTCCTGGAGAAGCTGGAGAATCATGGCATAGACAAGTGTACTCTTCACTGGGTTAAAAACTGGCTGGATGGACGTGCCCAGAGAGTTGTGATTAATGGGGTGAAATCCTCTTGGCGGCCGGTCACCAGTGGTGTCCCTCAGGGCTCAGTTTTGGGGCTGGATTTTTTTAAAAACTTTATCAATGATCTGGATGAGGGGATTGAGTGCACCCTCAGTAATTTTGCAGATGACACCAAACTAGGTGGGAGTGTTGATCTGCTTGAGGGTTGGAAGGCTCTGCAGAGGGACCTGGACAGGCTGGATCGATGGGCCAAGGCCAACTGTATAAGGTTTAATAACGCCAAGTGCCGGGTCCCGCATTTTGGTCACAACAACCCCAAGAAACGCTACAGGCTTGGGGAAGAGTGGCTGGGAAGCTGCCCAGCAGAAAAGGACCTGGGGGTGCTGGTGGATGGCCAGCTTAACATGAGCCAGCAGTGTGCCCAGGTGGCCAAGAAGACCAACAGCATTCTGGCTTGTATCAGGAATAGCATGGCCAGCAGGAGCAGGGAAGTGATGGTGCCTCTGTACTCGGCACTGGTGAGGCCTCACCTCGAGTACTGTGTTCAGTTCTGGGCCCCGCTGTACAAGAGGGACATTGACGTGCTGGAGTGTGTCCAGAGGAGAGCTACCAGGCTGGTGAGGGGTCTGGAGACCAAGTCATATGAGGAGAGGCTGAGGGAGCTGGGCATGTTTAGCTTGGAGAAGAGGAGGCTGAGGGGAGACCTCATTGCCCTCTACAACTACCTGAAAGGAGGTTGTAGAGAGGTGGGTGTTGGCCTCTTCTGCCAAGTGAATAATGACAGGACCAGAGGAAATGGTCTGAAGTTGCGTCAGGGGAGGTTTAGGTTAGATATTAGGAGGAATTACTTTACTGAAAGAGTGGTCAGGCGCTGGAACAGCCTGCCCAGGGAGGTGGTTGAATCACCATCCCTAGAGGTGTTTAAGAAACGTCTAGATGTGGCACTTCAGGGCATGCTCTAGTGGCAGAGATTGTAGGTTGTTTGGTTGGACTTGATGATCTCAAAGGTCCTTTCCAACCATGAAGATTCTATGATTCTATGACTGCCAGTCCCCCAGGAAACAGCCCTGTTCTGCCCTATGTCCAGGTCCAGCAGCCTCCCACACCATCCCAGTGGCACCTCATCCAGCGATGCACCTTCTCAGCCCCAGGGATGCCAGTGCAATGGCTTTTGACTAAGCCAGCTCTGTTCCCATGCAGACCTTCCTGCCCGCGAGCGAACAATCTCTTAAGGGAGCTTTGCACTCTGTGTTGTCCCCGGAGCGGTGCAAACCGCAGAGCAAATGGAAATTGCTCCATTCCAAACACTCTTCCACACCTGGCATTTCATTACGCTGCGGATATGCAGCTCCAGAGGTACGAGTAGCACTTCCCTCCCATCCAGAAGCACTCTGCACCCTCTGCCTAATGTCTTACAGCGGTGGCAGCTGTCTGGGGGTAGAGAGGACATGCCCATTTGTTTAGCTACAATTAACATTCATCTGCTGTAATGATTCATCGGGTGATAAAGCAGTGATGAAATGTAACTTTCAGACTCATCAGAATACATCACCTTCTATGCGGCAAGTCAGAAATCCCTGCCACAGGAAAATCCGTGAGTGGTGGCGGTCTCCATCCCCAGAGGCACATTCCTCCCCTTCCCAAATGCAAAAGCCTGGAAATGCCATTGCTGTGCTGACAGAAGGATTCATGCAGCATCTCTGTTTTCACTGCAGATGAATTCGCTCCTGCTGTAGGTTCAGCCTGTGTGGAATATTATGAACATCTCCACATGTACATTACACCCCAACTCATTGGCTGCTATTTGCTCTGGAGACTAAACATTCGATCTGCCAGCAATCACATTATCGTGCCAGCCAAAATGCAAACCTGAACCATATGGGCAGAAGAGGGACCCATTGCTTCCACACTGCTGTCTCTATTCTTATCCCTCCAGTTCCCCGATGTTGAAACAGACCATCTATTTCCACACGATATTATGAAGCGGAGTAAGAAAGGAGCTATTTGAGAAAATTACTCCGTTTATTAAAAAATAAAAAGTCCCTATGAAAAATATTTACCCACTGTTTACCCATCAAACATAAGGTTTCATGCACAGACACAAAAAAATGCAATAAAATAAATACAAGACATTCAGAAATCTGTGCTGCAGATTTTGCCAAAAATGGAGCAACAGAAGCTCACCCCGCCTGAGGGAATGACTGACTGGCTGAGGATACATCCCATTGGAGCAAGCTGAGTTTAGGGCAAGCAACAGGGCAGACAAAGGAAAAGGTAAAGTATCTGTTAGAGAGGAGAAAATACAGTTTCATTAAGCTGGAGCTCGTATCACTTAAAATTAAATTCGCAGCTGGACTTGCAAAATCAGCCTCTGAAGCTCTTGGTTCATTTTTGCACGTACTGTTGAAATCCCGTTGTGCAGAAAGGTAACACAAAGCCCAGCCCTGGCTTCTGTCATGTCCTGTTTATTTTCATAAGTGGTGGTCATAGGTAGCTGGAAGAAGTACCATGCCATGGCGTGCTGTGCCCTGCTGTGCTGTAGTACAGGGCATACCAGCTGCTAGGGAACTACTGGGGGAAATGGGGACCTGCTGCTGAATGGGACTGGGCCCTGGTAACACGGGACACGGAAAAGGCCAAGGTGCTCAATGTCTTCTTCACCTTGGTCTTTACTGGGAAGGTGTGGAGCAAGGAAGACTTACCCTTGGTGGAGGTTAGGGAACATTTAAACAAACTGGACAGACGCAGGTCCATGGGCCCCGGTGGGATGCACCCAAGTGTTGGCTGATGTCCTTGCAAGGCTGCTGTTGATTTTCTCTGAAAGGTCATGGTGATTGAGGGAGGCTCCTGAGCATTGGAAGAGAGCAAATGTCAATCCTGTCTTCAAGAAGGGCAAGAAGGACCCAGTCAACTACAGGTGGGCCAGTCTCACCTCATTCTCTGGGAAGGCAATGGAGCAGCTAATCCTGGAAACCATTTCCAGATATTTGAAATATAGAAATACTGCTATATTTGAAATATAGAAATATGCGCTCAATATATGAGACAGTGAGATGAACTGAAAACTGGCTGAAGTTCTGGGCTCGAGAGGCTTGTGATCAGCACCTGGAAGTTTGTCTTGAAGCCAGTGACTAGTGAGTAGGCAGCCCCAGGGCTAATACTGGGACCAACACTGTTCAACTTATTCGTTAATGATCTGGACAATGGGACAGAGTACACCCTCAGAAAATTGGCAGATGTCATGTAACTAGGAGAGCTGGTTAACAGACTGAATGGTTATGCTGCCATTCAGAGGGACCTTGACAGGCTGGAGAACTGGACAAACAGAAATCCCATGAAGTTCAACAAAGGGAAAGGCAAAGTTCTACACTGGGAGAGGAACAACACCAGGCACTAGTATGCCCTGGGGACTGACCACCTAGAAAGTAGCTTGGCAGAAAAGGGCCAGAAGGCCCTGGTGGACAAGTTGACCACGAGCCGGCAGTGCAGTCTTGCAGCAAGGAAGGTGCCAACAGCATCCTGGGATGCATCAGAAGAGCTTTGCCAGCAGGTGTAAAGGGGATGATCCTTCCCCTCTACTGAGCACCAGTGAGAGAACATCTGGAGTGCTGTATCCAGTCCTGGGCTCCCAGTACAAGGGAGACATGGACATACAAGAGCGAGTGCAGTGAAGCGTCACTAAGGTAATTAAGGGCTCAAAGCATCTCACATGTGAGCAGAGGCTGAGAGAGCTGGGACTGTTCAGCCTGGAGAAAAGGAGGCTCAGAGGGTATCTTATCAATGTGCATAAATACCCAATGCAGGGATTAAAGCAGACAGAGCGAGGCTCTTCTCAGTGGTGTCCAATAATGGGACAAGAGGCAATGGGACAAATTGAAGTACAGGAGATTCCACCTAAACATAAGAAAAATTTTTTTCCTGTGAGTGTGATCAAACAGTGGCACAGGTTGCCAAGAGAGGTTGTGAAGTCTGCATCCTTGGAGATATTCAAAACCCAAGTGGACATGACCCTGAGTAGCCCCTCCTGTAGCTGACCTGCTTGAGCAGGAGGTTGGAGTAGATGATCTCCAGAAGTGCATTCCAGTGCAGTTCTGTTATGTTGTTATTTGCACATCACTCCAGCTTTTCAGGAGCACAACAAATATAAATCTACATCAGATACAAGACTGATCCAGGCCAGCACCTGCTGGTGGCTTTTGGCAGATTCTCTGAAACCTAAGTATTCTTCCTGCATGCAGAAGTGAGGACTTCACTGTTAATACCCAGACTTTCAGGTCTTCACAAATCTTCAGGGGAAGCTGGACCTTAAAACTCTTCAAGGATCTGGGCCTTGGAGTGTGATCAACGTTTCACCAAAGTCTGAGACTGTACATGGACTTCCTTGGGCTTTGGATCAGGCAGTCTCTTAATGATCGTTTCCTCTGGAAAAAAAAATGCTGGAAGAGAACTGCAATCTTTCTGTTTAAAATAGGTAAAAATTAATGCCAATCAGGTAATACAGATGTGTGCACCCACACAGAGACAAGTTCTTTCTCTGAACACAGAGCTTAAATTACTTGTAGCGGTATTTGAAAAACAAGTGAGACATATCTCAGACTCAGGAGATATGCTTGAAACCAGGCAAAATTGATTTTTTTTTTTCAAATTCACTGCCAGATATTGCACAGTTACATAGCTATATGCAGATAGAAGACAATGTGCATCTTATCATGCCAGTGATAGATTCCACACTGACTTTAAAGGAATAAATCATTAATTTAAATCATGGATTTTCTGTTTACAACACAAACCTTTAAAAATATTTCACTCCCAGCTCAGCAGAAAAAAAAAAGGCCTTTTAATATATTGGCCAATCTAATAAATGCCTGTATGCAGATGTAGGCATGATTTTAGTCTGTTTAATTTTGTTTGCTTGGTTTTTATTTAAATCAGTAGTAGTTTTGCTGATGGTCCATTGTAGACAAATGCAGAAGATTTTAAGAGAAATTAAAAGACAAACAACATTTCTCCCTCTTTCTCTACATGTAATGACATATTTTGAAGCTCTGGTGAGCAGGAAATGGGATTCCAGCTGGTGCCAGCTGCCATCGAGGTTCTGTACATCGATGCTGTTCAGCACCTGCAGAGCCTTAATCCTGATACAGGAGACCCCAAAATGATAAGTAGTATAATAACAATAACTAATTGTCTCCTTATTGCAGACCCCAAATTCTGCCAATGTTATTTACAGGGTCTATGGCTCCCTGACTGGAAAAAGGAACATTCTGGGGTTGAGATATTCCAAAATGTCCATGTCCCAACACGGCGGAACCTTGACTTAAGCCCACACCTTTACAACTGTGTAAGTAATAATGACAATAATGTAGCAATGAACATGAAGACGGATCCCAGGATACCGCTGGGACAACGTTATTAAGCCCTAGAACAAATCCAGAGCTGAGGAGTTTTGAAGATGAACTGTGGCTCTGGGTTGACAAAATGCTGAGCATTTGCAGAGCAATTTTTTAGAAGCAGCAAAACAGGTCCATGTGGCTTTGAATCCAAATCAGACAAAAGACCTGAGGGACGGGTTCAGAGAAATATTTGATCAGATATTCTTCCTCATGAAAAAAAATAAGAGGAGCTCAACTCTGAGGTCCATGGCTTGGACCTTTTTATTATTTTAATTAAAACTAATCTGTTTGCATCCTCCTACATGCTTATTTCATTGCCAGGATCTGACTGGGAACATTAGACTAAGTGAATCAGACTGCTTGGTGATTATCCAGCTGGAATATTGTATTTGTCTCTTGTTGCCATCGCTGTAGTTTAGTGGTCTTAAGATGAGGCATGTGGTCCCTCTTAGGGTCCCACAGAAAGGACTTTTTTAGAATGAGGCAGTTGGAGATAGGGGCAAGGAAGTAGAAGATGATACTCATGAAATATTCTTCCTCTTCAAAAGCCATCCAAAAGAGTGGATAAACTGAGTAATCACCGTTCTAGCTAAACAATCTTCTAGCATTTGATTGATGTTTAGATTTGCAGAGCTCGGAAAGACAAGTAAACAAGTCAATTCCCTGACTCATGATATGATGCCTCTGAGCATCATATCAAATGCTAATGATTAAGTTAATTTAGTAAATATAATCAAGAAGTCCACCTTTGTCCATTACTAGCAATTCTATTATTCATTAGCCCTTTACCTCCTGCAGTTATGAAACATTGCGCTTAGTTGGGGGGGGGGTAAATATTAACTAGAACAAGGGTTAAGAAGAGCCAAAGCAAAGGACCACCCATGTTAAAAGGCCTTCAAGATTTCCTCCAGATGAATTCTATCCACTGAGCAGACTTCTGATAGTTTCCAGTTTAGACAGAGTCATTTGTGAGAAATGAGAAAACACCTGGAAAACAAAATTAGCTGGCTGAGTGGCTGTTCAGAAGAACAAAAAGACCCACAAAAATTTGCCTTCCCCTCGATTTTGCCTCTGCTTCAATTCAGTGGTCCAAAGGAAAGGAGCGCAGTACTTATTTCCAGGTCAGATAAACAGCACTCTCAGAACTCTCTGCTGTGATTGAGATATTCCCACATTGTTATCCACTATACACTTAAACACTGTTTAAGCGAATATTCCAGGCAATTGCATCATTCCATAGACTGTTCCAAAAAAACAAAAGCAAAACCAAAAACCCACAGCAAGAGCAAGATCTATGTGAACGCAGTCAAAATAAATTAGCTTACTATTTGATTATTCAATTAATATCCAATGACTTTAATTAATTAACATTCTTTTTTGGGGGAAGGAGGCATAGCCTTCCTGATTAAAAGCCTTTATCCTGCACAGAGAGCACATGGGCATGCTGCTGCTCAGAATCTTCCTGGATTTGGGGCCTAAGAAAATTCCTTCATTGCTTTCTAGCCTTTTGAATCAGGTTGGAAATCTGCATTTGTGGCAAGAGAGAGACATCTGCACAGGGTCTCAAACTGCAGACCACATCTGTCTGAAGGATCATTTAGATGGAAGTAGCTAGATCAAGAAAATGTTGCTGGCCGTTTATATATGTGGGAGATGAATTTACACAGAGTTTGCATCAACTTTATTGCTTGGATTTTTTCCTTTATCTATAGGCAGATTCAAATGGAAGTATTGCCTGGCTTGAAACAGGAGACTCAGTAAACACATCCCTCAAAATTTTTATTCTTAATGTATCAGTAGCTTTTCAGTTCATTACGGTGTTATTAGTCAGTCTTCATAAAAGAGCTATGCATCTTTATTAAAAATGGAAGTTCACATCATTTTATGTTCCCATAAAAATGGGTGGTGGTAGCTTTGATTAATTTCTTCACGTACAGTGAACTTTACAGCAAATTGGACAGTGTAATTCAATTCCTATTTCTGTGGATTTTTTTTTTGTTGGTAGAAAATTGATATAATTCATATGTAATCGTATTGCCTTTGCAAGAGATATTTAAGAAATAATATCCTGAGGTAATGATTGCATGGCTTAATTATTAATACCATACTTTCAGGCACGGCAGTGTGCACTCCTTTTATCAAGCTTGGCTTCTATCAAAAAAATATTTCCCTTATCCACAGTTTGTTACTTGCTGTAAAATTTATCTGAATTTTATACATACATGCACGTAGGTGTGCATGGAGTCAGACTCCCTGATATTAGCATGCTTCTCTTCAGAGTAAGTTCTAATTTTGGAAAGGGTGGACGGCTAAATGACAGAAAGCAAGCCAGCTCAGGAGCAGAGCAGAATTATATGCACTGATTTCAAGCAAAATGAGAGGGCAATTTTGAAACCCTGTTTGTTGGAAATGGTGATTAACTGGCTTAGGATAACTACCGAATCCCTAAGGAAGCATAGCTAGCCACAAATGGACCACGCTAGGAAATCCAAGGGGACAGTCCAGCATCACTGGGAGATCTAGAAGCTCCAGTGTTCCCCTAGGCTATATGAGAGGTCTGGTTAGGTCTTTTTAATAATCAGATTATCCCTGTCTGCTGGGTAATCTTTAGAGATGTTGGAAACTGACTGTTCCTGTATTTACAGTTCTGCCTTGAGGGATGGAAGAAAACTCTCCCTCCAATCAGAGACAATGCAATATATCATTATTTCTCTGTTGTTTTATGTTTAAGCTTCTGTTGGTATTGAAAATTGCTTTCTTCTGCTTCCTCTTTTATCTTTCTGTGATCGCTTCATAAGGCCAGCCCACTGAAATGAGGGAAACTTTAAACTGTAGCAGCCACACACAGAATGTGTTTTCACAGATGATGTTCATAAGTGGTATTTTGCCATCATCCTATTTTGTCTTACTGCTGAAGCAAACCCCTCCAACCAAGCCTCCTTTGAAAAAATGTGGACTATATCTACTATTTTTACTGAAGATGAAGGCCTTCCCAGCATAATTTGATAATTGTCTGATGATGTTAACCACCACAGTGGCACATAGACCACAGAAAATCCAGTGAATGTATTTACTAAAGTTCAAATTATAGAAAGGGGTACCTATACAGAGTACCAGCAGACATACTTCTTTACAAAATGAGTTGATGTGACAATCTCTGACTGCATAGACTATTTTTTAATGCAATAGATATGATTTGTATGTGAAGGTCAATCCCGGGACATCTTACCAGGACATTTCCCTTACATTTTCATCAACCAATAAAAGCATTTGGGTGAAGAGACAGTCTCACAAGGTTCTGGGTATTGCTGTTGAACCTACAGAGAAAAGCAAAATCCATAAGAAACACTGTTTTAATCAGGCCCAAAATGCTCTGTTAGAAGGATGGTCTTAAAAAAGTACCTGTCAATGTCTACTATCAAAACTAAATGGAGGGAAAAAAAATGTAACCAGGTAAATGCTAAATCATGGTGGTATTTACAAATCATTATTGACAACTGTAAATGAACCTGAAAATCAATTAGAAAACAAGAAATTCCTTGAAGGACAACTACCGTAGGTTCTGTGTGTGATAGAAGTCAAGTCAAGTCCACGGGACTGACAATTTCTAAGTATACTTCAGGGGCAGGATGAGGCCGAATGGGTCACAGCAGTAGTAGGTGGAAGGGTTATTTCCAGCCTTCATCCCCCTAGGAGTGGCATGCTGTCTAACCACACTCAGCTAAACAAGGTGGAAGAGAATGAGAATTTTAATGCCTCAGAGTTCCCAACAGGCCAGTCCCATATGAGTATCTTTAATTTCTGTTGGACGTTTGTGGAGCCTCTTCTCAGCAGCAATGCTCTGCATGTCTGAATAGCACAGAGCTGAATGCAGATGGAAAGAGATCTTCCATCAGTCCCTCAGATTCACCTGGGCTTCAGCCCACAGTAATTAAGGAGCTTATTGAGCTAACGAGAAAAAGTCATGAATAAATGATATGATTCAAAGAGATGCATTTATCATATTCATAGTAGGTTATCTTATTTACTTATTTCGTATTCCACTTGACTGTGTTTGCAGTTTATATGTGTTTCTGTGTTCAGATGTGAACTAATAAGTGGAAAACTATAAAATTGTGACCATGTTAGACCTGAGAAATAAAGAAATATATACGCTCGTCTTCAAAGTATCACTCTGGTACATTTTGCTATTACATTCTGTTCTTCTGAGAAAGACTGTAGGTAGCAAAATGCCAGGCAATACCCAGCATATCATATTTAAAGAAAACACAACCATTTCCCTCATGCATACTGGAACTTTATAGTTTGTGGAAATCTTTTATTATTTCAAGATAGTAGCTCCTGCTTTCGGTTCAAAAAGAATTTTCTTATACTGGCATATTATTCAAAATAGTTATTAAAAGAATAATCAAAGCTTTTATTGTCCACATGAGCTCCTGACAACTCACTTGCTCTTTCCGGCAACTTACTGATCCCTTAAGAGAAAAAAAATCTTCCAGCTTCAGTCCATGGACATCTGGGGTTTGCAAACTAGACAAAGAGTCCTTAAAAGGTATGGGAGAAAAGCAAACCAATTGTCAGGAGACTTAATTTCGCTGCATAGGTCCCAAACCTCTGCTGGAAAATTTGGAGGAGGTTGAAAACCACAATTAGTTCAGGTGTTTAAGTATAATTAAGGCCTCATTTTTTTCTTGCTTATATCAATGTAAGTTAAAAATAGCTCCCTTTTTAACCAGTTGTTGTTGTCATTCTGAGACAACAGCAAGCCTAAGAACAGCTTAGTTGTACCATCACACCCATACTCATAAATCACAAGTAAGGCTTGCCATGCCAGACAAGACAATTAGTTTGCCACATCCTGTATCTGATGCCTAATACTAACCAACGCTCATTGCACTAGAAGAAAATCGCTGTTTGTGCAATGCTGCACAGGGGGAGACAAATTCCTTCCAGTTTCCTGTGGTAATCCTCTTAAGCCAGAGGCAGAATATGTGATTAGCCTTTGATAAATATTTTTTTCCTCACTTATTTTCTGACTCTTCCACTCATTGTGGCCCTGATTCAGCAAGGTACTGAAGCACACAAGCAGTCCACACCGGTGCTACTCAGGTTCCTGATGTGTGAGGTCTTTTTTGGATCACTTTCTGAGTTGCTTTTAAATACAAGTATAAAGATGTTAGTGGAAGCCCCCCATACAGCAGCTCAGTGCCACATAGGTGCCATACAAATACGACACAATGGAAGAACATACTAACTTTGTTCTTGACCTGTTGTATTTTGTAATGAACCATGATCAGACAAAACATGGGTTGTATTGACCATTTTAAGCGTGGGTGATGCATCTCAACAAATCGATCAACTTGATTTCCCTGAGATCGTTGCACTGATATCAGCACTGGTAAAAAACCTGTGTACTTAAAGTAACAAAATTACTGTACTGTAACGGAGCAGAGCACTGGTCCTGAATTTGGCACGTAACAATAACCAAATCAACATGCAAAAATGTAGTAAAGCCCAGTTACACCAGGTGAGGAGGAATTAAGTTCAGAGGAGTGTTTAGGCAGCATAGTGTCTCCCTTGCGAGAACTATATAAGGGAGAGCTCTTTAATACACAACACACTGAGCAAGTGGCCTAATAAGACAAAAGGCAAATAAACGTGACTCATGTCGAGAGAGGTACAGAGCACAGACAGACGGACTGGGAAAACCAGGTAGGACACTAGAAGACATCCTTAACTTGTACACAATGGACCGCTTCAGCTGGCTAGGAGAAAAAAAAAAAGAGCATCTGTGGGAACTTCTTTGTTATTAGTACTGTTTCAGAAGCCGTTTTCAGAGTCCAGCTGTAAATTGGATATAAGCACTTGCCAAATGCGAGGGGAGTGGTTTCCACTTTGGTCTTTGTGTTTATTGTTTCTGCACTGGCAACAGAATTGAATTCATAGCAGCAGCAAAACAAAGACAGCTCTGAGTTATACTGTAATTCACTGCTGGAGATTTATGAATATTATTTTCCTGTAAAATCCAGCATTTTTCGCTTTACTACTTATAACCTGTAAGTGGCATAAAACTGTGTACCTAGCAGGATTTCCTATCGCAGTGAGTGCCAAACACCAATGTAAGAACTGCAGTACATGCGCATGTGGTTATACAGTATGCATAAATTGTGCCTTTATGTTTAACTTGTCTAATCAGCTCACCATATCAAAACTTAATAAGTAGCTGCTTCTCATTTAAAGGTCTAGTAAAACTGCAATTACTATGGCTGTAAGATGCCTTGTTTCGAAAAGAGCATTAAATAGTTTTATAGATATGGTTAGAAGCACTTGTGTAGTTGTTTTTATGAAAGTGAATGAGTTCATTAATAATGGGAGTCAGGGACAGAAATATAAGTTGGGAGTTGGTGAAGTATTCTGCCTTTGCATCCTTTCCTTACAGGTAATCCTTAAAGTGTAAGCCACCTCTGCCTCAATGCAGAAAACCAGGCATGGCGAGACCTCAATAACACCCCCGGAGGTGATGTTTTGTAAGCCACCCTTCCTCTCAGGGGTAGAACTGAAGGGCCTGATTATCATTTCTACCTGTTTTTCCAGCAGGAAGAAATGAATTGTCTTCACTGCAGTTACTCTGAATTTAATTCAAAACCATGACCTGAAGCCTCTTTCACGCAGTGAGACTGTATTAGGGGGGAAAAAAAAAAAAGAGTCTTATTATACTCATGAACTAATGAGCTATGCGTCATACCATGTGTGCCAGGGGACTGGCACTGCTCTTCAGCCGTGGTAACTGTGAGCAAGATTCCTGATTTGGAGATGAGCTTATCAGAGGACATGGAGCGGAGGGTCACGCTGCTCCACCATACATCTATCCACGTAGGCATCCAGGATCTTCCCATTGCTTCAGTGGATTCTGGTCCTGATCCCTGGGAGACCCATCTTTCTTTTCTCTGTAAAATGTTTAAAATGGGTACCCTGCCTAATTAGCGTTCAAGCTCCCATGTCACCTCCTCTTTCCAACTCCCGTGGGGAACCTGAAGCCAACACCAAGCCCAGAGCAGAAAACATCCTGCCTCTAGTGTGCACCGAAGGGAAAACATCATTTTAGATATTGGCACCTTAAATTAGACTTCTCTGTATCTCTACAGACACTGTTGGCCAAATCTGTACATTTTTTAAAATGTATTTTTTGAAAAAGGAAATCTCAGATTTACTGTAAATGCAGACGAGGGAGGAAAGAGCAGATGGGCAATGTTTAAGTTACAAACCTAAGGGAAGCTTTTTCATACAAAACTCTTAAACTGCAGCTCTTAAAATAAAGAAAGATTTTCTGTTTTCCACAGTGACTCACTAAACCTTTATTTAGACAGTTGGTAAAAACACCACATCACATAATTCACTGTTTCTTTTTTTTTCCTTTTTTCCCCCCCTTTTACTCAGCTGCAGTTGAGAACTATGATGTTTTTTGTTTAAAAGGGAGGCAGGAATCTACATTAAGGCATTCTGCCTTTTATTTTTTGTTGGCAATCTAAATGTAGTTTGGAGTGGCTAATACTCCTGCTCAGACCCACAGCACAGCACCCTCTGGTGCACATATTAAACAGGAGAATTAGAATTATAACAAGGGTTTCGTTCATTTTGTGGTAGACATTTTTCAGAGATGAGTTTTCATACTCATTCAGAAATTCAAAACCAAAAAGCAGGACCCAAAACGTAATGATTTGGAATAAATAGATCATCTTACCCTTCGAGCAACTCTCTTACCATGCTTCTTGCAGGAGCTCTAGCTATCCGTGGAGCTGGACAACTTCCTTTCAGCATAACTGGTTCATGACGATTATTTGTCTTCAGAAAGGCTGCAAGTTGCATAGTAGCTGCTCTTTGCTCTCAGCCAACCTGCTGCTTGGTGATAATGAACACCCTCGTTTACCACCAAAGCCAATGACAACTGAAAATACTAAAATTTTGGGAGCAGTGCTTAAAGCTAAGAGTGGATTTTCATGCAGGTCTGTGGAGGTTTCTCCCAGCACACAGTTATGGACTTCATGGGATTTTGCCAATTGATTGCTGCTAGCCTGATTTTAGGAGATTTTCAGCTCCCCAGTTTATTTCCTAAGAAATGAATTAAGGGTGTAAACACTTCACCACACACAGCAAGCACACATAAAATTAGACAGGTTTTCCTGTATCAGGTGAAGCACTGTTAAAGCAGGTTTCTTTAAGGTCTCATCTAATGGTTTCTGGGCCTCCAGACTTCTGTTGTAGGTGTTACTCATGGAAGCTGCTGACTCTAATCACTTTCCTCACTAGAACATATGCCAGGGTCTCCAGCTCCTTGAATGCTAAAACCAAGTTTAAGTTAATCTTTAGCTTGCAGAAGCAGCTCAGAAATGAAGACTCAAAAGAACAGGGGCATCCACGTTGCTCACATTATGCCTGCATAAGAAAAACCTTGCTTCTTGCATTAGAAGTTATTCTAGTTAAGATCCAATGTAATTTTTTTTTTTAATCTTCTCAGACATACTGCATTGGTCCTCATGGGTCTCTTTTCTCCACAGCTGTGTGTTTTCTGCAAACTCTACCACAGACAGTTTTGTTCAGCAACTGAAGAGAAGAGCTGCACGTGAATATCTAAGGAGATAACGTGACCTTTGGTCATCTGACGATTTGGTACATTGCCTGTTAGGCAATCGGAGGGACTAGCACTGATAGAAGCCATGTGGGCCTAGTAAGGCAGTGGGAAAATACATAAAATATATAAAAAGTTAACATATAAGAATAGTTTAAGAAAGCAGGAAATAGCCTTACCTGAAGGAATAGCAGCCTGCCAGACAGGTTTAGTAAAACCTGCAAAATGTACAGAAAAGAAAAAAGAAAAAACAGGGAGCTCTGTTACTAAGAAAACAGCAAATTTTTACTGGGACCCATTTGGAAAAGCTGATAACCTTTCCCAGAATCTTGACGTATCCCCTCTTCCTTGCGAAAAGCCATGCTCATTTGCAGAAATCATCAATTAAAAAAGGTTCCATTTCTGGGTAGAACATGAATATTTGTGGTACGAACATCTGTGGTGGCCTTTCAGTTTACTAGACCAAAAGCAAAGAACAGGAGGAATTGGGCCAGTCTAGTGGTTGAAAGTCTTTATGGCTTCCAAACCACACAAGGCTTCATTTGTATTGTGTATATCAATTTTTTAGTTAGGGTGGTTCCCAGAAAAAAAATCCAGCGTTTTCTTAGAAGTAGCGTATCCAAGATATCAGGCTTTTACAAACTGCTGCACATCACGTCTTCTATTTGTTTACATTTCCCAAGATGCCCCAGTATCATCCTCAGCATTTCAGAGAAGACGTATGTTAAGACTACAGATAAGAAACCGTGACAGAAAGTCTTATTGGCCTGAAGGATGGACAAGCAGCAGAGAGGAAAATCAGAATCCCTTCGGTCTACAGGTATCTAAATCCTCTCCATGTACGGGTGCCCCTGCTGTGCTGGTGATTGATTATGTAAATAATAATCCATTTTACTTCCCAAGAAGCCTTCTCTTTGAAGATGACCTGCTCAGAATTGATGAAAGATCATGGGTTTTCTTCCTTTGACATATGGCTGGTTTCTCCTAAAATTTCTCCAGCTCTCTCCAGCACAGCTCAGTTTCCTTCAGTGGTTCCTGCTGCCCACACTCACCCACCCTGGCCTCAGTGGATAGCCTTGCAGAGCAAGTTTGAAGAGGGATAGCTGCGACTGATGCCGAGTTAGGAAACATTTAATCTTTGTGTAGCTGAAAAGTAAACGAGCAGCTATTTCTCATGGTTAATTAAGAGCACATGCTTTGCAAAGTGAAGTGCATCTTATAGGCTGGCGTCTCCTTTGGCTTTACAGCAGTGTGACTCCAAACAGCTCCTGTGGAGCTGCTCCAGGTTTTTCACAGGCAAAATAGATTCAGATCCAGTGAATAGAAATTAATGTTCACGTAAGGTGGTCCAGCTGACCATGCTGTTTTCATTCAAAGTACCTAAATGCTGAGTTCCCAGAACCAGTGCCCGAAAATGTGGAAGTGGGTTTGGTAAGTGTTTCTGGAGAAACTGGAATAAACCCAACATTTCCCTAAGAATATTTAGGCTTCTTTTCAGCACGGTGGGAGGTTTGGACTGCTGCTTTGCACATTTTTTAAGTGCCTTTTCCTTTGAGACACCTAGGGCAAAGGCCTCAGGCACTGATATTATCTGTTTTCCTAAGAAGCGTTTTTTCCATACCACATTAAAAAAAAAAAAAAGTGCTTCTGCAGATTGCCAGTGAATGCCATGGGCTCTGTGTGCAACAACTCCCACTGTCATCACTGAAGAGCTACAAGTAGAATAAGCATAGTCCATGCAATACAGATTCATAAACAGAATAAGTCATGCAGCGCCCGTAAGGTTTCAGAAGATACCCAGCCATGACAGGTCTGCTGGGCAAGATGAGAACCAGAATAAAACAATCAGTGTAGACAAAAGAGAGTCTGAAGTCTTTGATACCAAACTGAAATCTAGGAGAAGACATATATTTGAATTCTCTCAAAGGTAATTTTTGTATAGATACACTGAAATATATAAAATCTTTTTCTTTTTTTTTCTCCTCCCCACAAAGTGCTTCAAAAACAGCATCTGGGGGCACTTGCCAGCCACTGAAAAGATGCTTAGAAAGGGCAAAAGGGTGAAAGATGTGTTGGATACTGAAAGGTAGAAGTCATCCAGTAGTTGAAGCACTTAGGGCAAAGTGTATTTTCCAGGTATGATGGGGAGGATGTTAGGTAAGAGGAGCGAGAACTGTTTCACGCTCTTGCATCACCCTGCAGAGCTCTGACCTGCCCTCCCAAACCGCACAGCGTGCCCCTGGGCTTGCAGACGCGCAGGCTGCCGTGCCGAGCCATGAAGGCTCAGGGGAACATCTGGCTCCCTCTTGACTTTGGGTTCATGTTTGCCACCTTCCACGCAGGGACGGGCTGGTGGTGTGGCAGCCCAAGGACCACGCCACAAATGCACATCATGCCGCTGTGCCCCCCTCCGTGTGCGTCGCTGCACCTCTTTGTTTTCCCTGGAGACTGGAGACATCCAGTCTGGTGAAAGCTACAGCAGCAATCTGTGTTCATTTGCTTGTGCTCATCCTGCTGATGCTGTAGGGCATATATTGGCTTGTCTGGGAACCCCAGCCTCCTGGCTGCCCCAGGTCACGCTCGCCCCCATCTCCTAACCCACATTTCTGTTTGCATACCACGGTGGTTTAGCATCTGTCTCCATGGCACACCACATAAGTCCGGGTGTCTTCAGAGCAAGCAGCTGCATTCACAAAAGCTGGATGGAAGTCAGATGTGGTCTGACTAAACTCTGTGGAAATCTTGGAGCGTCTTGGCTCTAAAGCCATCTTTTTTTTTTTTTAAAAAAAACCCCCATCCTACCTTTCAAGATGTGCTTGGCAGAGTGTTATAAACAAATAAAACCAGTTTGCCCATGGGATATTTGCTCTTCCTCTAAGATCGCTTGCTTCTGAGCAGGTGGTACCAGCTGATGCAGAGATGGGAGTGACGGTGTCTGGAGAAAAGGACAAGGAAATACTCCAGACTTCTCTGTCGAGGGGAGAGGTTGAGGTGGGAACGTTGAGTGGCACCACACCAAAACTAAACCAAAATAATACAAAATCAGTGGAAAAAGAAAAACAAAAGAAAAAAAAAAAGAAAAACAAGAGAAAAAAAAAGTCAGCTCAGTTGAGACAATATAATCTATTTTACAATTGACCTTCTTTACTGTCCAACTGATTTCATGTTTTTATTCCTTTGTTTGGACATTTAATCAGTTTCCCTCGGTGTTTATCTGTGTGCTGAGTTGCGCTGGTTTTATCTGAGAGTGAACCGATTTCGTTAAATCACTACAAGCTGGATACTTTTACGGCACTTTGTACCATTTTTATTTCTGCTTACTCTAAATTAATTAGCACCGGTGTCAGGCTGGAGCAAAGCACATCAGTCTTCAACCACAGTTAAGTGTCCACTGGTTTAACTCAATCAGCACAAGTTCATCTGAACACAATATAAGAGCAGCCTGAGTGGACCGGACCAAAATCCACTGGGCCCTGTACATTGCCCAGTGATCAATGTGATCCAAAGCTGCTGCCCTGGGACAGGCACAGCAAGAGGACGAGTGCACGTCATACCCCTCTTCAAATATTTGTGGTTCTCTCCTGTTTCTCCTAATTTTTCCAAGTGACCATTCATGTCAACACTTACCCATTTGATCACCGGGAGAAGGGGTATTGCTCACCCTGCCACAGACTATGCGGGTTGAAAGTTTTCTTGAAAAAAGCAAGCCCTCTTCCTCCCACACCTCTAATGAGCTGGGTTTGAAGGGAGGGAAGATCCTCTCTTTTTTAGCTGCTAGCGTGAGGTTGCCCAACTTCTCCTCAGGAAAATGTAATTCAAAGAATTAAAAGCGCCTTTTTTTTTTTATTTCTCCAAGCTTCTGCTAAATCAACCATTTAGTATCTGTAGAGCAGATTAAACCCTCCCTCTTTTAATAAACACTGTTTAATATTGCCCTGACTTCTCAACTAGTACTTGTCAAATGAGACAATAGAACTCCCAGGCAGGTGGGAGGTGCTACAGGTGTTTGTATACAAAACCAAAAAAAGGGGTACACCTGTGTGCCTGCCCCCACTTTGTGCTAATGAAGACTGAGCTTTTCTCCAGTGACCAGCTCGAGACCCCTCTGAGGTTTTGTTTCGGTTTTCTCTGATTCCCAGGAGCGGCATTTGCCACCGGGTTTGGCAATCCGATTCCATTTACGTGATTAAAAGCTGCGTGTAACAACTCCTGTGGGGGAAGATGGCATCTCCCAGCCCACTTTGAGTGACCTGGGGCTTGTAGCCCTTTGCTTCTCATATTTTCATTCTGCACCAGGCAGGAGGCACCCCTTTCTTTTCCCCATCCTTGCCAAAGGAGTGGCCACCATCGGCCGGCGTGCGGCTTGTATGACAAAGGGGTTTGGGGTGGTCGCGTCGCTGGGACGGAGTCCCCTGATGTTGGCTCAGGGTGAGGCAGCTCCACCGACGCAGCACCGTGAGGCACAAAAACGCCCTCTCTTAAATCCTGAGCCTCATCTGCCTCTGAACACGAGTCTTTTCATCTTGCCGGGGCAGGAGGAGGGAGCGGGGAGGGCGAGGGCTGGGCCGCAGGCAGCTGCCAGTTGCCTTTGCCCAGGGTGATAGCTCATGGGAGCAGGAACTCCCCTCCCCGTTAACAAACAGGCAGCACTTCGCCTCTGTTGTGCCAAGAGGTACTCGTTTTACATTGCTGTGGCATAAACTTTCAAGATCTTAATGTGTTATGTCAGAAAAAATGAGCTTTATTTCATACTTCCAGCATCTGGTGGTGGTGAGGAGGAGGGAGGGAGAGCAGAGGAGGAGGATGCTGTTAGCAGCAGCTCTGCTGGGGGAAAAAAACCTGGGCCTTTTTCCTACCCTGCAAGAGCCACCGATCTCAGACCTTTTATCACTCACTGGTGACCACCACCTTCCTGGTGACACTGCAGGGACAGGCCTGACGGGCCAGGCCTAATCAGGATAAAGATGGCGTGAGGGCTGCGGGGAAGGCTCTGCACCTCCTTCAGGAGCCTCCTTCAAAAAAACAGCCTGAGAGGGTTTGGCCAGCACGGAGAGTCTGAGGGTGTTTCACCTGGCTGCACCGGTGGTCTCCCTTGGGCTGTATCCCCCAGTACAACCATCGGGCAACCAGCATCGCCCCAACTTCGGGGGGAGCAGCCCTGCCAGGTCACAGCCTTCACACCCCTGTGGCCTCGGGCTGCCTGGAGACCGCCACATCGTGCCTTATTTTATTTTTATTATTATTTTTTTCCAGATAACACTCCCCCCCCTACCCCCCACCACCCCATGCTCACAGCTCGTGGGAAGAAAAGTGGAAGATTTCCACAAAAATCTCAATAGCTCCAGCTGCTTATCCAACAACAGGATATGGATTTTAAACCTGCAATACATATAAATATATATATATAGTAGTGACATAACTGTGAAAAAGCAGTTTGCTCTCTCTGTTTTTTATTATATGTAATCTCAGCAGGCAATCAAAAGCTATTCAGCCACCACAGGGACCAGAAAACAATATATTTGTACTCTTATCAGACACAAGCATTGACTCACGGTGGGCCCCGGGGTTACCCCTCCTGGAGCAGCCTTCAGATTTGGTACAAACTGTTCATGCACAAACCGGGGCTTTGGCGTGAATTGCCCTTCCCAGTCTTTTAAAAAATGTTTCGCTCATGGTCTTAGGCCCTCAGAAGACAAACTTTGCCCTGGGGTCTGTCCCCAGCCCATAGGTGGTTGCGGTGGTTTTACCCCTTGCTGTTGTTCAGCCAAGTTGTCCTTTCTGCACAAGGGGGCTCTTGTGGAACGTCCTTGGATACCTCTTGTCTTTTGCAAAGAAGCTAGGTCTTTCAATAGTCTGAAGGCATGTTTTTCATGCTTTGGGTCAGTTTGATGTCACAGCTATGCTGTGTTATTTCTGGTTGTTTTGTGAAAGCCCTGCTGCACAAGGCCTCTCCTCTTCACGATGGGACTTGTTGAACGTTTGGGCTTGACTTCCAGAGCACGGTGAGAGACACGGGCCCATTTCCAGGAGAGCACTGGGGCCAGAGCCTGGCTCCGGCCACCTGCCAAAGCAGGCTGGACATGCAGGGCTTGGTCTCTGGACACCTGCTCTGAGGGCAGACCCAATGGCGGCGCACCAAGGCTGATCATGGCTAGCTGTTCTCTGCACAGAGGTGGGCTCCAAGCCCCGGTGCAGGCACCTCTGCCTTTGGGCAATGCATGGGCCCCGGGCACATTTCCCTCTGCTGCTAGAGATGGCCAGCCTGAGCAAGCCTTTGGCCTCCTGGTGACCATCCATCATCACAGGACTTCAAAGGAGGTATGGACTGGGAGATCAGCACGGTTGTCAGGATGGTTTCCTATCACTGGCTTGTAACCTAGCCATAAAGCAACGATCACACCTTCAAACGATGCCTTGTTCATGGAGTGTATTTCAAAGACTGGCAGATCTGGCTGGCAGAATGGGGTCCCATATATGAATTAAAGTCTTTACTTTTTTCTTCCAGAAGTTTTCAAGAGTGCTAGTGACAGAAGAGGAAGGGAGGGAGGCAAATTAAAAACTTTTTATACATTAGGAAGGTAAATGAAGCAAGTGAATGCAAAGACAAAGAGATGAAAGTCATATTTTATGGTAAGCATCATGCAATAGCTTCTTATTGGTGATGGGTGAGCAAAATAAGACACCAGAAGCCAATGAAAGAAACGGTTGTTAATACTCTGTCTAGAAATGATAGTTAGTACTGTGACTTTCTTTTTTCCCCCCACTGATTAAATAATTTATATCAGAATACTTTTGTAATTTGAGTCTGTCAGATGGGAGCTCTTTTATATATAAATATATTTTTTTCTTTCCTGCTTTCTAATTAGCAAGGTACAAAACAGAACAGTATTGTATTACACAGGCAGAGAATTGACATTGTCTGGAGATCCTTGCTGTGTCCCGATTCCCAACGAGGAGCGCTGCGATACCGTGCTCAGCAAGCCCAGGCTCCCCTCCTTTCAGCAGCTAAAGAGTTAAAGAGATAGATCAAAGTGAAAAAAAAAAAGGAAAATATTCCTTTCAGGCTTCGAAACACTGTTGCCACCATGGAGAAGAGTAGTAGAAAATTAATAAGGTGGTGTTGGAGCAGATGCATGACCTGCAGTATAGTACAGAGGGCAAGAGTTCAAATATAAATAAATATGTATGGCTGTGCTATGTCTTATTAGATAAGAGTGCTGTCTCGTAAGCAGTTTAGGTGCAACGAAGTGGCATCTGTAGTACTTGCGAGACAAGGAGCTGTACCATAAACAAGCCTCCTGATTAAGCCTGGGATTTTCTAAGAGGCTAGCAAGAGCTGGGAGCAAGATTCGCCGGCTCATCCCTCTGGGATGAAGGAATCAGGAGTGGTGGGGGAGAGGGGATGAGAGTCCTGCAGTGATCCTGGCAGGATCACTGTCATTTGGGCGCAGGACTGCTGGGTCTGGCATCCCATGAGATTCCCTGTGAACAAGACAGTGATGGCAACTGGTGCAGACCTTATCCTTCCCTGAGACAACCCATGGAAGCTGAGACCCGATTGTGTCCAGAGCTAGTTCAAATAGATCTGGCAGAAATCATTTCACAGTACTTTCTCAGTCAGAGGCTAACTTGAAAGTTATACTTAAAAATATATGGATTTTATCACAATTAGATCTTCATGAGGAACTTTTTTTTTTTCTGCCTGATGGAATTACTTAGAAAAAGAAAGCAAGCATCAATTGAGACTGAACCCAGCTGATTACAAATAGTCTTCAGAACAAAAAATTGACACAGGCAAAATATAGATTATTCTTCACCAGTCACAAATAAACTTCACCTCAGATTTTCCACTTGAGTTGACTTTCCCCTCTATTTTTCAGCCAAATATTTCCCAAATAGTTCCAATGACCCAAAACAAGCATTTTTCACAAGATGAATTTCTCTGCTGCAGAGGTTCATTCATCCCAAGGCAGACTCCTGGAAAGCCATGGGCAAGGCTTGTCAAGCAATTTGGAAACAAAGGTAGGCAAAAGCTGGAATCGGCTCTGCACAAGTTTCGCCCCTCCCCACTGTGCCTCCCTTCTCTAGTTTTATAGAGGGGGATTAGTGACATGGATAAGCCACGGGAGTAAAGCTCGCGTGGTTTGTACATGTCACCAGAACCCCTACAGAAAAACGCAGCTTTATAATATGTACAATTTCGGTTTAGTTTATTATTTATAATACCTGGGTACCAACAAAAAAGCTCAGACACTAATGCAAAGTTTTTAATTTCTTAGTGCGTTGACATCACTTACTGTCTTTCTCAATGTATTTTTATTTGTTTGATCTTCTATAAATTTTTCTCTTTGTTCTTCAGATGGAATAGCAAATCTAGTTCATTCCAAAGACACTCTGCTGCTATAAAGTAACTGAAACACCTTTAAAAATTTAGAGTTTTAAGTGTGATATCATGTCCCATAAGAATATTTGTATCATTACAGGACACAATATCACCTTGTTCTGTGGAAATCTGAAATTCCACTAATTTATATGTTTTTATATCTATCTCAGCCACCTGCGTTATTTTAATGCAGACAATTTATTGGAGTCAAGGAACTAAATATTCTGTTCCCTCTCTGGTTCAGCATCTGATTTTGTCTCTCCCAACACTTGCAAACCTTTCTTCCTTTCTGACACTTTCATACTGAGGCATCTCAGTTGAAGCTTTTAGTCCGGATTTTTGGTCATGGATTAAGATTTCCATGCTTGCAGCACTCGCTGACTGTGTGCCCTATGTCCACCTTTTCTTACCTGTGGCTGGGCCCATCGATATTTTGAAATGAAACTGGTGGTCATCTCTTTCCGTTGACTTGTGGTTAGACCAGATTTTTAACTGTCCAGGGAAAGAACAGGGCCAACGGTGGCTGATGTTAGGTGGATGGTAGAGGATTTAGGATTTTGGGTGGGAGATTTGGCTGGACCAGGGAGCAGCAGGTACCAGTTAGTACTGAGAAGGGGGAAAGGGCTTGGTCAGAGGAGGGCTAGTGAGCATCAGGATAGAGGGAGGACCAGTGTAGGAGGCAAGGGCTGCTGGAGGGTCAGAGGTCTCCATCCAGCATATATCCACAGGGGACATCTCGATAGTGAGATGTACTGTTGGACTGGGATCCCACCTGGGATCAGGGACGCGTGCTCAGAAGCATTGTCCTCCCTCGCTATGTATACCTGCCACCCACTCCACCCCCTCTGAAGCCATCCCAGCCATAGAGCTCCGCAGCCTCTTTCTTTGCCATGGGGAGCCTTGCCTTTATCTCCTCCAGACACAGCGCTCCCCCTACTTTGTATTCCTAGACTATTAAGTGTTCTAAAAGGAAAGGACCAGGTATGTAAAGCTTAATGCAATCCTTGCAATGACCGAGCAGGACTGTCAACTGAAATTCAATGAAAATTGGGAAATGTTCAAAGATGCTAAAAAATTATACTGTTGTACCCTCTTTTCCTCTTCTTCCCTCCATACACACACACACACACACACACACACGCACAAAGCTAAAAGACATCAGTGCAGAATCAGTGGCCAGCAGAATGACGTATAATAAAAGATCCCAGAAAACTCTAAAAGGAGCAAGAAAAACCCTGAACAATTGTGGGACCGTTGCTAGAGACGGCTCAGAGCACTGCAAGGATTAACAAAGAAAGATCAGAAGTGTTGACTAGACACTTTTGTTCTCTATTTGCAATGAAGCTGGAGGGTGTATCTATCCCGTCTGACGTTTCTGCAGGAGCAGAACGTTTGTCTCTGCAACAAAGGAAGATCTGAGGCAGCACCTGCTAAAATTAAGCTTTCCCCAAAACAGCTCTATTAATTTGCACCCAGGAGTTTTAAAGGAAGTGGCTAAGGAACTTTCTGAAACACCCTCATTAATAATTCACAGGTGTCAGGAGAATGAGTTAATTCTTGAGTCTGAAGGTCAGCAAACACTGCTCTAAAGGGAAAAAAAAATCTGCTGGAAAGGGGAAAAAAAAAAGTAATATAGAGAAGTAGAGACCAGCAAGGCTGACAGTTGCAGATACAGCTTGGAAACAGAATTTTAGGACAACTATAATGAAAGATTTGGAGTCTAAGATGTACGTATATATCCATATAAAACAAAGGTTAGCCATAAAAGGTGCATAGTAGTAATTCAAGTACTTTACTGAGGCTTAGGGTTTGAGGTTTCATAAACTCAAATTATCAAGGTTACTCTAAAGGGACAGTTTGGTGCCTGTGTGTTGCTCACAGTGGGAGGCTGGTCTGGAGATGCTGCTGCCCCAGGTGTCCCTCCATCCATGGGAAGGACAGAGTAGTCTGTCCCCGTGGGACCACGCTGCACAGGGCACCCATGGGAACACCATGGGGGCCCCCCTCCAAGCCTTGCCCAGGTGTTGCCAGTGAGGCTGACGGCAGATTTGGGGTCAGGAAGACGTTTTCCTTTGGATCAGGGGAGTGAAAACCTTGACCTGTGTCCCAAGTGGTTCCGCAACCCAAGCGGCTGCTGCCAGGTATCCCCGGCCAGCTCAGGGCTGGGGTTTATAATCCCTATTTTTGTTCTAGAGTATCCACTTTCTTGAAAATCTAAACGGCATTTTTATTATTATTTCCAGTTGTTACATGATTCTTATTATAGTTCAGCACTGACGTCAGCAATAAACAATAATAGGATTGTGAACTATTGCTCTTTCTAATAAAATTATGTTTCTTCTCTGCATTATAAATCTAATAGCTATTACATCAGTACCCATAAATATATATCATTGCTTACCTTTTTAATATATACAGGGCATTGCATGCCCCAACAGAAAATAATCAGATTTTTTTTATAAGTTAGCCACAGCCATTATTAGATCATGAATGCCTAATAAGTAGAAGTAGAAGATATAATTAATGGGCAGTTTTCATATCATTTTCTCCTTTTGAAGGGGGAGAAAGAGGTGGCTTTTACTTGATTTTCTTTCCCCTCTAAAGCTGCAGCCTCCATTCTGTCCTCAGCGTTTCTCCACACTTTTCCTTATGATTTCTTTCCCTTTCCTCATTTGAGGCTAAACGCTGGTGAAACGGCTCAGCACAAAGGCAGTGCAATTTCTCCAGCATGGTGCCATCAAAAACCCTCTCCTCCCTGAGAAAGAGACAAGGAAACAGCCCTTTCCTCCATCATTTCATGCTAACGCTCATCCTTGCTGCCCTCGTGGCCAAGAGTCTCCACTCCCTCCCCTGCCCACCATGGGGAGGCCCCCTTTCCCTGTTCCCCCCATTTTTTGGGGATATCCCCTTTGGCCATGCCCTCCCAGATGGTTGAACCTCATGGTCCTCATCCTCAGTCCCTGGGACGTGAGTGCCTGAAGGCTTAAGACTGGGGGCTCAAGTCCTAAGCAGGTGATGGCAACACCCCCCCTAGCCCCTTCCTGATGTCCCCATCCTGGTGTCCCCCTGCGATCCCACTGAGCCTTTCTGGAGAGGATTTGCCTGGCGGCACCCTGGGGCAGTGCACAACATGAACGCGGCTGTGATCTATGGAAGCGTGTGCGAGATCTGTATAAATAAGGCAGATTCCCCCCCTCCGCCCCCCCTCCTCCTCCTCCTCCTCCTCCTCCTCCTCCTCCTCCTCCTCTCTTCTCTCTCAGCGCTGATTAATGTGTTGAATGAAACCTTTAAATGTTTGATTTCAAAGCAGAGGGATTTTTTCCCCCCTCTTTCCTCCTATCTGTAAAGAAGAGAAAAAAAAAAAACGCGATCATGTGGGAAATGTTGATTTTAATGGAAAAATTGCATTGTGCCGACTTTCATAGAGTAGAAAATCCACAGAGTGAGACTTCAGGCTTGGCACCTGCTCCAGAACCTTCCTGATGAAGCAAAGGTTGTCTTCATTAAGAGCATTAATATTCATGCAGCATGGTAATTTTGACACAGAAAAGGTCTCTGTAACCTTTTCTTGTGTGAGAATTTTTTACTTCTCAAGGAAATTACAGTCCAGCAATGACTTAATTAATGCTGGGTTTCTTCGGCGGATTTTGAAGAGCTGTCAGTTTGGGCTTGCGGTAGCTGTCAAGCAAGGAGAGGGCTCTGGCTAGGTAGATTGAAGGGAGGGAGGGAAGACACCAAGCCCTCACCACAGATCCTCACGGCTGGGATGAAATAATAGGGGGGGAAGACGGGGACACACACACACACCCTCCCACATTAGTTTTAATTTAGCAACCCGCTTTCCCCAGTGCTGGGTCATTTATTATTGGTATAAAGGACACAGCTTGAATTAGTCCCCCATTTCTCACTGGGCTTGTTTGCTATTTTTATTGGTATTATTACTATTTTATAATTTTCATTTTGCTCTCCTCTTCTGCCAGCAGCACGCGTGGAGGCTCTCAGGAGGAGCCCGCTTTGAACGGTGCACAGCCTCTGTTGCAAGTGCAGGGAAGACAGAGAGAAGCAACCTTCTGCTTTTAACAAAATATTTATATATGTGCATATACATACGTAATCAGATAAAAATACTCCAAAGAAATGAGATCTGCTGCCAAAGAGAAGCAGCAGCAAGCAATATTTTTTTTTTTTCAAAGTTTACATTCTTCTCCAGTGATGTCAGGCATGTTTGCAGACAGGGCATTTCGGCGTGCGGTGCTGGACATGGCGGTGAAGGAAGGATCTTCTGATTTCTCCCTTTTTTCCTTCAGTTTGATTTTTTGGGGTAGCCTTTGGAGGACACCCTTTCAGGATCTCTCATTTCCTGTTGCCATTTTCCTTTTCTTTCTCTAGGTAGCTCAGATGTGTCCTGGCTCCTTTCCTGGATCCAAGGCTGCTTTCTGGGTGGTGATCTTCTGCCTTAGCCCCCTTGGCTTGGCCTGCGCTGCCGCAGCCGGGCGCACCACCGGGGAGACGCACCACCACTTCCTCCCTCCCGCTGGACACCAAGAAGAGGGCTTCAGCAGCAAGACATCGAAGGCAAATCCAACTAGCCAATACTCGACCTGCAAATCCCCCTCTCTCAAATGGCTTTGAGGAGAAATTGAGGTTTTGTTCTTCTATCAAATATTTTCAAGTTAACTGGGTTTTCTTCTGTAGCAGTATTTAAAGCATGTTTCTTTCACCTGGAAATGAATGGTCCCAAGGCAAGACTCTTCCAGCCATCAAAATCTGGATGTCCAAAGACCCTCCCTCCCAGTGCCAGGAAATACAAGAGATTTTTGATTATTCTCCAGTCTAAATGAAGCAGCAGTGTTATGCCAGTGCCTTGTTTAAAGGTGATGCAGAAGGCTAAAATGAACATTTAAATTACGTCCTTGAGGTATGAGTGTTTTGAATATTTTAAGGAGGGAGGCTGCATATGACATTCACTTCAGCCAGCTCTAGCCCTTTATTCTTTAATTCTTGTGTTCTCAGAAGTGAAACCCCAGCAATGTTGCTGATCCAAATTTCTGTTTCGTGTGTTGGCACCTTGAAATTCAAAGGCAAGCTGCAAAGTAAGTGAAACCAGGGCTAACGGCACAAAGATGCGCTGAATGACACAAGTAACAAAACTGAAGGACGTTCAGCTGAAAAACATATTATAATATATGTGCATGTGTATAAATATACAGATATTTTTAAATAACCTGCACATTCTCCTCCGTTCATTTTACTTCTTTTTTAGCCATTAGCCATTTACTGTGGACATTCTAGTGTACAGGATTCACTAGGTTTCAAACCTGGGGACCTCAGAAATGGCTACCTTCAAAAAAATAACCCGTGATCAAGACGGTGATCAAGAAAAGGAAGTCCTTATGGGCTCTGTGTCCACGTAGACATACAAGATCTCTAAAGGGGTCTGCGCTACCACCGGACAATTTCTAGAGGACTGCAAAAATGAAGAAGACCAAGAGTCATCACACCAAATGTGTCATACGAATCTCCCCTACATACACACTGAGGGGTTCATCTCAGACACCCGTTTCAGGACACCTTTTCAAAAGATTTATTTAAGGTTGTGTTGCTACAAAGGGAGATCCTAGTGAAATATAGCTGCCCTTGGTAACAAATTGAGAGTTTCTTAGAAGTTGGGTAATGTGATAAGATGATCAACAGGGCCCAAAGGGTACCAGTTGCCTTCTTAGGAGGCTTTCGCCCCTTTCTCTATTTGCTTTCATTAGGCATCACGTCACTCCTCTCTGCCTGCATGGTGCTCTCTGGAAAGCAGAGGCAGTGATGCTGTTGCTATGCCCAGCCACTCCTCCTGCTGCCTTACCTGGGGCGATCCACCTGTTTCAGGGGTTATACTCGCTTTTTCTCTCTGTTGCTTCGCCATTTGATTTAGTGCTAACTCACATTCTTTTGCCAGCTACTAACCAGCATTTTTACTGAGGATGATCTCATGATGCTGATGTCCAATTGAAGATGTGGCATCAGCCAAGGGGGCTAGGATCAACAACTAAAAATGTCTAAGATGAAAATCACATCTAGTCCCATTCGGACACAGGATGAGGCTGCTCCCAATTTCCAATTCCTCACCGAAAGCCAAGCACCTCCAGAAGGACTGTTTTTGCTAAAGAGCAGCAATTTCATGTGGGTATCTTGCAGGATGCTGTTTCAGTAATGAACCATTTGGTCCGTTGTAACATCCAGTCCCACTTCACAAACCTCTCTAACTTGCGTTTTCCATACTAGAGAAAAAAGACGAGAACATTTTCCTGATCAAAATGTGATCTTTTGTCAGGTATCAAAGCTGTCATAGAGTAAAATGAGGTTTTATTTATGCACACGGGCTAGAAGGATTGCCGCAAAGGGAATTTTCTAGTCCAGGGGACAAATAATAGGAGTTGTATTTCTTATCATCCAGCAAATGAAATAAATACCTAATATTTCTTCTGCTTAACAAAGTAAGTAATTAGCAGTGCCATAGTCAAGGGAACATGCAGGTAAATGGAGCAATAATTGGGGTGATACAACATTTGCCCACTTCTCAGATGAGGGATAAGGAGCAGGCCAGCAAGTGAACCCGCATTTTATTTACTGCTACACCACTGGTAATTAGACAGCTTGCCATAATGGATTAGCAGCAACCAGTGACACCCGTTATCCCTGGCAGACAGAGCAGCACACGCTGCAGAAGCTGCTGTTAAAGGCCAAGAAATACAAGTGTGTAAAAGATAAGAATAGCAAGTGCCCTCCCCTTGTCAGGCTGACTGGGAGTTGAAAGCAAGCAAGAAAGTCAATCTTTAAATATGCCAGTTAATTTTAATGACATTGAGATTTTACTGACAAGTCTGAAGTATTTTAAGTAATGTCAGAATTATCTTACTTGGGTGAAAACTGATTTTTGATGATTTTTTTTCATGTATAAGCCGCATTACTGTTTTATGAGGGAAGCCTGTCAATTTGCCTGCTTTGAAAAAAAACACTCCTCTGCAGAGATGTACCCACGGCACTCTGCTCCTTCACCAGTGGAAGAGACTATGCAGGGGAGGCTCAGCTCCCACGGACTATGCCCACGGTCCTGTGCTGCCCGCATAACCTTGCTGCCAGCCTGGAGCCATGCTGGTAAGATGCAGCTCCGCACACCTGGGGCAATCCCTCTGGAAATGCACAGCCACCTTCCATGGAGACCTGCTCCATTGGCACCATCCTTTCCCAAGCATCATGAGGCCACCGTGGTGTAGGGATGCTTGGAGAACCCCTCTCCTGCCAGGGCAGAGCGAGCATCACCATGGGGAGTATGGAGCTCTGCATCATCCCGGGGAAACAAGAGGTCTTGGCTTGTTCACTTGATTGACTGGTTGATGATCTTCCAGAAAGGGAATAAATCTCTCATCTCCATGTCTTTCTCTGGACTGAACACCAAGGAAATACCAGCCTCTCCTCCCTGTGATGCTAAGGGAGCTGTGTGCTTTCCAGCTGATATGTCTACCCATGTCCTCCAGGGATAAAAGAGAGGCCATAGGATTTAACAGTCCACCATCCCTGTGCTATAGGCATTTAAAAAACCATTTTCTTGACACTAACACCAGTTTTATTCCTGAGCAGACCTCCGGTTTGTTCACAAACACTCCCACACACACTAGCTAATAGGTGCACATCCCAACCCTGAGGTGGCAAGGTCTAATTCAGCAAGACGTAAAACCCAAACTGCTCCTCAGAGCTGGGGCATTCCCTTTTGGGGTCTTGCTACTGCTGGGCTCTTCCCAAAACCAACAGCATCATCTTCTTGTCTTCCCCAGATGCTTTCTACCAGCATGGCTTGCTCACATTAATTTTCTGGCTCCACCTGAGAACTCACATCTCTACCTGCTTCCTCAGCTCTGCATCCTGGTTAGCGCAAGTGACTGTGGAGAGAGCTGTGCCCGTTCCTTCCCACACCTCATGTCCCTGCGTTACACAAGAACCTCTCCTGTGCAGCGCTCAGCCCCCACCAGCCCCTGATCACCCACATCGGGACCTGGCCTGAGCCAGAGACTTAACCTTTCGGCAATCACCGTAGGATTTCATCCGGTGGTTTTAACAGCAGTCCTGTCCTCCATTAAACAGCTAGTGCCTTTTTAGAGCAATCTCTATAAAACCTTGCTGGGTTCACCTCTATTAAGTCCAATGTCTTTTTTTCCATCAGAGAAAGTCCATCTCCGGTCTCAGGCAGAGGCTCCTCCCCCCCGCCTTTGCTCCTCTCTGCCCAGCGAGACCCTGACTTGGGGAGTCATCCCGCAGGGTCCCATCTTCTAGGAGCACAAACCCCCTTCCCGCCTCCCTCCCACCCCTATTCCCCACTGCCAGTCGCTGTATCCTGCTTAATGGTATTACAGCCATGAAATATGATTTTCTTCCAGTTGGGAATAGGAATTTTGCCATGTTTTGCTGAGCAGCACATTTAATGTAAATAATTCCTACTGCTCACAGGCTCCCACTTTTATGCAAAGGTTTATGCTGAGCCCACAGCAAAGAATTTTAGGGAAAGGCTATTCATTAAGACCCTGCCTTACTTGTCTGTCACCTCCAGAGATCCCCCACTGGCAGAAGGGGTCATGTAATGTCTTATTTATACCAAGCCTTCCAGTAATTAATTTTCTCCACACCATTTTAGCACACACCTGGGTTTTTTTTCCTCATTTCTCTATTTATGGTGCTTTTTGATTTTTTTTTCCCCACTCCAAGTTGCTTGTTCTGATGCTAGCTTGAGACATCCAACCTTTTAAAGAAATCATTCATTTTTTTAAAGGTTGAACATGTCACCGTAAGTTGGTGCACCTAATATTAAATCCCAACTGTTTCTTTCAAAGTTCTTGAACGTTGGGTAACTTCCAGAGGCGCTCGTGAGATTTGTGACACTGGCACAGAGGGTCAATGTGGCATGCAATACCACTGATGGAGACCCATGTTTTGAAATGCATTTATAAACCAGTTGCATGTGAGGTTGGCATCCAATTTGCTATACTGTTACTAGTTGAAGGGGTCAAAACCACAGTCAAGGAGCGCTGGAATTGCATAGTTAGGCCCTGAGAGGCACAGGGATGTGCAAAATAAGGACTTGTATATCTCGGTCTAAAGTTGCAAGATTGCATATGGGATGCAGGAATGGGCTACTACCATTTTGCCACTTACCGGTTGCTCCACAGGAGATGTTCGTAGGAGTCCTTGGCACAAATCAACCATCACAACATGGATCTTTGCTGTCAGCCTCAGCGCAGGCACCAACCGCGGTCCCGTCGCCCAGGCGGCACTGCTACCAGCAGTGAATCAGGACACCCTAATCAGGTGAAGTTAGACTCAAGCATCGGCGGTGCGCTTTTTACATCTCCTATTTATGCAACATCTGGTGCTTGGTTTTGTATGTAAATGCCAGTTTCTGCGCTGTTTCCCAGTGCTTCCCAATCAGCCTCAAGAGCAGCACAAGAGTGGAAAGAGAAGAACACATAACAGAAAGGGATGAAAGAGAAAAAGAAAAAAAACGGCAACATGACCCATCTTGAGCAGGACTGCTCTTGGTGAGCACACAGGGGCTGGTCACAGCGAGGAGGCCATTAGAAACAGTCACCTGTAAAATGTACGTCCTGCATGCCTGGCACTGGACTCGGTGGAGCTGCAGAAGAATGAATTTTACCGTCCTGGGCTTAGCTTCCAGGCCAAACCAGACCCCAGCAGAGCAGTTTAACAACCCAGCATGCTTGGCATTAGCAGCCAACATTGACCCTGAATTGCCACCTGATGCTTTTGAAATGTCACATCCTGAGAGCTTTCCTGTGTGCTCGGGGAAATAACCGAGTACCTCTGCGGATAATCATGGGTACGTGTTAGTGTTTTAAAGGTGGCCACTGAAATACAACAAATCAGGACTAACTCAAAGTGCTTTTTTAAGAAGCTGCAAAAAAGATTGTAGCAGGCCAGCTTTAGGACTTGGATTGGTGCACAGGTTCCAAGAAGACAAATGACGAGTCAGGGCAACAGTGGGTGATGGAGGAGAGGTTAAAGTTCAGCCTAAAGAGCCTAAACAGCAGCAAGGAGCAGATGGAAGTGAGAAGGAAAGTGGAAATGAGGAGAGCTCTGAAAATCCTCAAGAAGAGGCAGCTTACAGGACAGGCCATCTTGACAGATCTGAAGAGTGATGGGGAAACAGCCTCACTGCAAAAGCCAGGGGTGCAAGGTCAGGGAGGAAACTTCATGGTGTAATTACATGGAAGAACTGATACGTTACACACTGTGTGCAGACATGATTTTATAAAGTAGCTGGTGATTTTGGGTGCCACACGGAAGAGACACCTTCAAGTGATTTGATTGTTTTGCTTTTGGAAAATGAGACACCCATAAGTCCTCTCAGGTTTAACATGCATAACCCCCCTCCAAATTTCTAGAACCAGAGACAGCCTAATGCTGGTTTCCTGAAGACCTTGGTCCTCATTTCTGAAGCAAGAGGCCTGAGAGCAAGCTGTACGTGTAGTGGGCTGTATCTCCACACAACACCCAGCCAGACTCCACATGGACCTACGGACACTGCCATAGCCTTTATCCTCAGCACAGGCGAGGGGTGCCACAGCACCTCTGGGGGTGCCAGAGGCAGTGAAGGCCAGGCTTCAGCAATGCTCTACTGCTCTCAAAGAGCTATCCTTGCTCATTCCCTTTGAACTTCCCCTTTACAGCCCCACCAAGAGCACCCCAAATCCTCCAAAAACTTCTATTGGGATAGTCCATGGGGCAGTGAAGATGCAAATAAATCTTCATGAACCCCATCCTGGCGCACAGAGCCCCCCCAGATGCCTGCAGCTGGAAAGCGTGCTCTACTTCTCATGGGGGTGAGCAGCCGCAGCTCTGCAGGGATCCCGGCTCCCCGTCGGAGACCAGCCTCCCAAGTCCATCTCCCGCAGAAGCCCTGCCGCCCCATGGCTAGCCTGGCCTGGCCTGGTCTGCAAAGGCTGACAAGCTGAAGTTTGTTAACATTTAACCTTGCTTAACCCTTGAACTTGGGCTACTTTCAGCTGCCCCAGGATGATTGATAAAAGACCCTGCGTGGCATCACTAATCTGGGGGGGCAGTGCAAGCTGTTCGGGTTCCCTGCGTGCACATATGGAAGAGCTTCGGAATGTCAGATCCAATACTTGATCGCTGTATCCGTAAAGGTGTAATGAAATTCACTTTATTGCTCCTTGAATACATTAGATTTAAGATTGCATAGAAGAGGACTCAAGTCTTGGGGCCACTATTTGGTTAAAAACTTGGAGAAGTAATTTTCCCGCTTGTGCTATTAAGCATGTGGTTTTCTTTATTTTGAGATCTCACTTCGCCTGGGTATACGTACATCCATATATCTCACAACGCATGTATGGAAACCATACACAATAACAAAACAGCCTTATGTACTGTTAAGGCTGGTTTTAAAATTTACAGGGTACAACCCTCTTTTTTTTTGTTGTTGTTGAAAAGAATAATTTTAAAACAGTTCCATATAGTTAATGTAGTGTTTGGCCTTCCATTAAAAAGATACTATTAAACCAGTCGCAGAAACACTAGCAAGTGAGTAAATGTTTAAACCACAAATCTCCCTGAACTCCTATGGGAAGGAAGGGGGTGGGGGGCTCTACCAGTTCCAAAATGGCAAGATCATATATCAGAGGTGAATAATAATGTGCAAAAAATATGTTTCAAGGAATAAAACAAACTAGGAGGGGTGAGAGAGAAAGGACTTTAAGAGATGAAAAAACTTAATGCCAGGAAAGATGGAGATTCTGGAAGTGGAGGGGTGACCAGCTTGCTAAAGGAGTGGAAAGAGAGAAAGAAAGAAAAAGAGAGAGGGGAAGAGAGAAAGAAAGAGAGGAGGAGGAGGAGGAGAAGAAGAAGAAGAAGAAGAAGGAGGAGGAGGAGGAGGAGGAGGAGGGAAGAAACAGAGAAAGAAAGAGAGAGAGAGAAAGAAAGAAAGAGGGGAAAAGAAAAGAATGGAAGAAAGAAAGAAAGAAAGAAAAAGAAAAAGAAAAAGAAAAAGAAAAAGAAAAAAAGAAAAAAGAAAAAGAGAAAATATAAAGAAAAGGAAAAGAAAAAGAGGAAGAAAAGAAAGAAGGGGAACTGACTGGGAGCAAAGTAGCGGGGTGAAAATCAGCGTGGCTGTAGTGATGCAAATGAGGCCTCGCTGAAGAGGCATGCACGAAGCGCGACTGTATATTCCATACACGAGACAGTTAAAAATTTGAACATAAGGTAGCATTTCCTTTATCATATCCCATAAAAATAGCAATTTGCTAAAGCCCTTGTAGCACAGTATGGAAGGTGGTGTATTTTACTGATAATGTAGAGATGACAGATAGTCCTATACTAGGAGGTTTCAATGGTGTCTTGCTGTATAGCATAATAAATTGTGAGGAGCAGAGACAGAGGACAGTGCAGGCACTGCTCCACCTCCAGTAGCCAAATAATTCAGCCCCGGCTCAGTAATTATGCTGTGTGAAAATATGGGATTAATTAGACTGGTACACTAACACACTGTAGTCTCATTAAAGGCTGAACAGCATTTTCATAGATACTGCCACTTGAACAGGGCTGCTGCTAATGTGAAAAGACAAAGTCTCCTCTTTTCACACTCCTTGCTTATTATCTTACTTAAGGCCACTTAAGCAAACTTCCAAAGGCAGGCTGGCAGAAAGCCCTTTGTGGGATTTATTTTGTTATTTTACCTGTGTGTCACGGAAGCTGGAGGGGGGGGGGGCGGGGGGGAGAACAAGGGGAAATGCTAACATTAGCAATAACCGCAAATTCTCCCTTTGCACCAACCAGACTTTTTTTCTTTCCTTCCTTCTTTCTTATTTTTTCCTCTCCCTCTTTTGGGGAGGGAAGCCTGGGTGGGGGCGCGGGGGAGGTGATGATGAAGGAGAGGGATGCCTCAAAGACAAAGAGATAAAAGTTGTCCCCCATTGCAAGTCTTGAATGTTCAATTTCAATTTCAGGGGTCGGCCCCTGCCGGGGCGGGGATCGCTCAGGCTGATGGGGGGAGCAGGAGCCCCACGCCACCGCCGCAGCCCAACAGAGGAGTGCTGGGGTAAGATCTGTGTCTTTTGAACTGAGAGGTGATTAGCGGAGCCAGAAGACTTAATTTATGCAAAATAGTTACCGGTTCACAATCTTTTATTCGCAGAGAAAAACCTCCTTCCAGTTTACTCCAAGCCACCGAAAAGGTCTCAGTTGCCCACCAAGTACAAACGTTGCTGTGCCTACAATTATCTCTCTGTGGCTTCTTATGAACCCTGTGGGAAAAAAAAATAAAATCCACCGTAGGACGATGGCACTTTGCAGACAACAAAACCACCTCCCTCAGAATCCAGCACCTGGGAGAAAATTGATTTTGGATGGGAAGGATGGTTGTAAACACAGCCTCCATCAAAATCGCAGAGCTCCTCCATCAGCTCCCCATCCTGCCCCTGCCTCGTGGGTCAGCACTGGCTGGGACATGGGACGTTGGTCCTCCGGGCTCCCTGCTCCCTCTCTGGGCTGCTTGGGGACCTGGGGACACTCGCTGCAGCTGGAGGGAGGTGGGAATCGGGGCTGGCATCATCCATCAGCTCCCAACGGGCAGCGGGTTCAGCCCTTGTGCGCTTTAATTCTGGGTAAATGGTGGGGATACAGTCCAGTGCGCGGGGAGCAGGCTGACACAGGGGTGTTAATATATAAAGCTTGTCCTTTAAAATTAACAGGCCTCTGTAAAGACCTGCTTCACCCTGCTCTCGGGAGAGCTATTAGAGCAGAGAGAGACTTTGCCACATACGTAGGAAGGAAGCAGGGGGTGAGAGAGGCAGGAGAGGAGCCCAGCGTATCCCGATGACAGACAATAATAGAGGTATCTCTGCAGAAATACCGTGGGCTTGGAGATGCCTTTGAAATAGGCAACCGTAATATTCAAGTCGGAGAAATAGCTGACGTTGAATAGACTGAAACCTGCTTTGTGGCTTAACAAAAGTGGGCAATAGAGAGAGGCTGACATGAAACAAGTCAGTTTGCAGCAGGCTCTAAGGTTAGCATCATTAGCAAAGGGGAAAAATGATTAGCAGTAAAAAGCGAGACATTAAAAAGAGATTTAAAAGGAGAGCTAGAGGGAGCTAGGAGATGGGGGGTGCTTTATTTGTACCTGAGGAAAATAAAAGAGATTCCTCCCAGACACATTTGAATTCTCTCTGCTGCCTTTGCACGGAGAAGTTTTATGAATATTTACCTTTTGCATGGTTTGGGGAAGGATAAATTCTGGAACTGAAATCTGAGAGCAGTTTCTCCTGCCCATATGCAAATCGCTCAAATGAAATCGAGAGCATCCCAAATAATCTCCCTTTTTCACTCATCTGTTTAAGTATAGGGTGGTCAATGGCCAGGGCTGTTGGACCTTGTTGGTCTGAGTCAGGTTCGGCAGACACGGCTTTAGCTCAGTTAGTTCAAAAACGCTCAGTAGAAATTTATCTCTCAAGCCACAATACCACTTTATATAAATAGTATTTAGGCTCCTAAGTCTCGTAAGTTATTTTGGAACCGTTACCTCCTGCCTCACTGCAGATAGTACTTTAGGGCCTGCATCCTGAGATGGGAACAACATGCAGCCATCCAGGTCTTCTTTACACTCACAGTCAGCGTTAGTGGTGTTAATCCTGGGGACAAGTGAAGAGAAATTTCGTTTCTGGTGTCAGGATGCTTTTTTAGTGTGTTTTCTGGATCACAAGTGTGATCATTGCACCACCTTCACTGAGGTTGGTATAAAGGAGCAGAGTGACTGTGGAGGGGCTTGTGTCACCCAGCCACCTGTGTGATGCTGCTCCGCAGAGGGACGTGTCTCAGTGGCACATGGGGAGCCTTGGCGAGGAGCCAAGCCACACGACACTCCACCAGCGACCACACGTCTGTCATGTTCTCTGATAGGACAGCCCTGAGGCTATTGCTGATGAAGTTTGCAGAGAAGGTCTCCAGAAAGCCCTCCAGCTGTGATTTTGCAGCAGGCAAAACCAGCATGTGATTAACGCTGGTGACCTAAAATGGCATTTGAATCCAAGTTCCACCCCTCTGCCAAGAGCCAGCCCCAGCAGCACGGCCTGTGCTCAGTCTGAGAAGGAGGGGGACCTTCCCCAAAATAAAGAATCACAGAATCCTAGAATCTTCATGGTTGGAAAGGACCTTTGAGATCATCAAGTCCAACCATACACACACAAAAACCAAAAAAAACCCACAAAAAACCCCCCAACCCCTACAATCTCTGTCACTAGAGCATGCAAACTGAAACCCACGGTCCAGCCTCCCTTCTGCCCTCCACACGTCTGCACCAAGGAAGCTAAAACACAAACTCCCGGCTCCCTTTGCTGGGGGTTGTCTCACTCTTAGCCCCACAGTTTTGCTGGAGACCCGGACACCTCAAACCCTCCTTAGCTGGAGAAAGGAGAAAAGCCAAGTGTAATAGCTGTGTCATGATTTACATGCAGCAAAGCGAGCACCCAGCGTGTTGCGACTGGCCCTGTACATCGAGTACACTAACTGCATGACTTACCAAGGGACACCTCTCTCAGGCACAGAGCAGCCACCAAAGCCTCACCCATGGGTCTGGAGCCATCCCACCTCACCGTGATGGTTGTGAGACGGCTCCCCCCACTCGCCAGCTCCAGGTCCTGCGCCCCAGAGGCCGGCATCATCCCTGCTGCCACCACTCCCCTCAGTCTCCCTCTGCTCTTCGGGCCATGGGACCATCACGCTGGTCTTGGTGTGACTGGTACTGCTTCAAACAAGCCACGTCAAGTGGGGTTCACAACTTTTGGATGGGGAGACCCAGAAGAAAAGAGGAGGGATGGGTAAAGTGGTCCCCCCGCCTCCCTGGGGGAGGCCTCCGTTCCTTGCAGCAGGAACTTCTACCTCCATCTGAGATCCCTCTTCCCAAATCGGAGCCCATCAGGGGTTAAATAGAGCCACACAGGTCAAATCCTGTGTAATACCATAAATACTGTACACTGCTTCATGAGTCAAGGTAGCAGCCCGCTGTCACGTATGCGGTCACAACACAGAGAAAGTGCAGGGTGTGGAATTAGGGGCATGGAAAGTTATAGTTGGCAATAGGCTACATGTAAAACATAACTGGCCCGAGTTGGGCTTTCCTCCTTCTCCCCTCCTGAGGGATTGCAGAGCTCCATCCCCACCAGGCGCCTAGCTCTGGTGTTTGTCTAAAGACAGAGATGTGAAAGCACAGCATGCTAAACCCCAGCCCTATAAAACTCTTAAGAGCACACTTGTCCTGTATCTGCTGAACAAGCGCGTTGGCTTCAGTGGCACTACTCGTGGCTGTAGTGTATGTCCCTGCTTAATTCCCAAATCTGGTCCTAGTTCACCACACCGGCACGAGCCTTTGGAGACTTTGGATAAAATACTAATGGAAGAAAATATGGAAATGCAATTTTGACACACTGGTGAAAGAAAATGAGTGCTGATTATGAGAGCTGTCAGCTCCATCCTTCTCTCGTCTCGTTGTGTCTGTGTGAATAGAGAAATCAAATTAAAAATGCCTGAATGCATTCATGAACCCAAAGGGGAACATATTGATCTCCAGATAAGGTCAGAAACGGGCCCTTCATTTTTTTGGGCGGGGGACGGACTTCAGATGTGTATGAATGAGGGAGTGAGTACCTCCAAGGCTGGCCAAAAGGGGACCCTCTCTTATGTCCTTTCTTGTGAGGAATACATTTCAGAAGTTAGATAACAAAAACCAGCTGCCTTGAACATCTATAGACAGCACACCCCTGGGCAAACCTGAGGAACAATAGCCTTCAAACAGCCCCTTACAAGTGGAGATGGAATGAAATAAAAATGACAGGGACGTTAGCTGACCACAGCCTGGCAGGGACACACAAGGCATCCCCCGTCCCCTGGAAGTCACCTGGAAAAGGGCCTCCGGAGGACCTGAGCTCACGTCTGTGGAGAGCAAAGAGGGACACAATCACCCCCTAAGCCAGAAGGAGTTCAGTTGGCGGAGTCAAGAATATCAGTCACCTGCATATTAAAATTTCCCCCAAGTTCTTCATCAAACTTCTTCATCTCCTGAGCGCATTCAGGCTAAAAAAGTTATTAAAATATCATTTTCTCTCTGCGTCCCTTGTTATTTTTGCATTTCATCTCAAGGCCCATCGCTGCTACTTAAAGGGAAGAAATAGGCTTTTTGACTGGAATAATGACAATTTGGAGGCAATCGGTTTGCTCTGTTGCGGATCTATGGCTTTTTCTGATATACATGAATTCAAAGGCTGGTGCTTAGATCTCAGACAGGATAAAGCCAATGTTTGCTTCAGAAGGATTTTCTTTGGGAAGAGTACATTTTTTGTAATCGCAGAATGACATATTGGTCTGGGGTTATAAAGAGAATTTTATATTTAAAAAGCTATCTCTGAGATACGTGCTCTTTTTACTCAGCTATAAGCTAAGCAAAACACAGAGAGAGAGAGAGAGAGAGAAAGGGAGAGAAAATGAATTGGCTTGAACTTTTGCTGAGATAAATATGGGCTGATCTTTTAAGTTCAGTTCACCCAAGCAATCTCACTGAAATCAGCGGGGTTTCACCCACGTACTTGGGAGCAGACCTTGGCCCCAGTATGGCTTAGCAATAAAAAAAATGCTTTCATTATATTAACTAAATTTGGTTGGAATTAAGAGACGGGACTCAGCGAAGTCCCTGCCTCCCCTGGCTCTTCACAGCCACTTCCAAAGGAGTCATGCCCTTGGTGGCTGCTCCTTGTCCCTCCTCCCGGGCACCCCAAGCCCCACCAGTGGCTGGTGCTTTTGGCAGGGGCTGCGGGAGCCCCTGGAGTGATGCCGGCCGGGGCGGCCGTGCACATCGGGCTGGAGGTAAACCAGGTCACCAGCGCACTCACCTTACGCAAAGGGTGACCAGAGACCATGGGGTGAGACGATGAGATGAACGCAACGCCAGAGACCATGCCTCCATGCGGCACGCTGGTCCAGAAATGGCAATATCGACTTACTGCATGCGAAGCAGCAAGGGACAAACGGGTCTCTCGTCTGCCTGAAATTGTGTCAAAGGGAGAGAAAAGGGTGCGAGGGAGTGTGCGAGTGGGGGCGAGCGAGCGGAGGGTGTCAGCCTGCCTCCCCCTGCCCCTAGCCCCCAGCTCCAGCCATTTCTTTGCGGGGGTTTCAGATCATCTGCTTTTCACAGGCACTGAAAACTAGTGGGAAAACGGAAGCCTGGTTGTGACTGGAAGCTAATGTAGTCTACATGCAGCAGACATCTAATATGATGTTATTTATTCCCATAGATCTGTTTATTTTGTTTTCAATTTACCAAACCCTGTGACACATTCCCAAAGGTGCCTTGTTGTACAATACGTTGCACACAGTAAGATATTCAGCCTAATTCACTCTTTGTTTTGTTTCAGTTCAGCTGCATGAGGGCACAAATGCGTCTGTGTTATATCTTCTCCTGTGACTGATGTTGCAGACTATTGCCATAGGGTTTTGTGAAATGGGATCTTAGTTAATCTAGGGCATTGTCTTTGTAGTGCTAAATTCTTATTTGCAAACATAATGTTCTGGCATTGATGCAACAGGGGAACATTAGTGATTTTTTTTTTTTTTTTTAGTTTAGAATAGACTGTATGTATGTGTTTTTAATAAACTTCTATTCTAAAGCTTTTTCTCCCTATTCTGCATTTGATCTGAGACATTTATAACACATTGCATCATGTCACATTGATGTCTTTAGCCAGTCAAGCCAAATATTCATAAATCCCATGTGCCCAAACAGAAAATGTACAATGCTAAGGAGAAAAGTACCTGATATTTTTTTAAAGCATCCACAAGAAGGCAATTCTAGCCCTTTAAAACACACATATATACAGACACACACACAGAGAAAAGATTTGGAAAAAATTGTCTGTCCATAGCCTGTTCTCAGCCTGGAAGGATGGTATCACTTAGAAATCAATGGCTTTTCTTTGCACTTCGTTGAAAGCTCTCATGTTTTCATTTTTCTTTTATTTCAGGAACATGTTGTTATTCAGTACGCTGAGGACCCGATCTGAGGAACCGGTGTAGAATCAGGAATTCCAAATTGGATGATATTATAAAAGTGTGCTGCAGACAAAATTTGATGGAAACAGGATCTGGAAGAGATTTGATGAGATTGTGAAAAAATGAAGATGGGATGCAGATTCATTAATAAAACAGCCCATGGCTAGTGAACATAAAGCCTGATTGATCACAATTACCGCAGTTCATAACTGGAAAACCAGACTTCGGAGGACATGCACAAGTTAAAGCCGGTTTGGCATCAGAACTGAGCCTCATGTATTTATTGGGTGGCAACTGCAGATATCCAGCTCTTGCTTGGGATGGGTATGTTCCCATAACAGCATTTAGAGTGCTTTAATTTTCACTTCAGCAAGTCTTCGGACTGATTATCAAAAGGGCTTTCTTAGAAACCTGCTTGGATGAAGAAAAGAGGCCTCCCACATGTGCCTCCCGATGTGTGCACGTTCCTGCCTGGCACAGCGGAACTGGGTGCTTCACTTCGAATGAACGCCAGCTGCGTGCCGTGCCAGCAGATGACTCCCCGTCACCAGCTACTACAGCAGAGAGCTGTGCTCATCCCTCGGAAGGGCAGGCCAAAAGGGCCCCGTGAGCTGCCACTTGCCCAGCGGGCCAGCTCGCTGCTGCACAGCTGAGTGCCTGCATTCGGTGAGCAACCACGGCTGGAACCTCAGTTGAGGATCTCATCGTAGGAACACTCCAAGCCTGGCTCTCACCTTTGTACAAGCTCTTATATGCCCAGTAGGGACATCCCCATGCAGTATTGTTGCCTGTACATTTAATATCCGTACGAGCTCCATGCTTCATATCCAGAAATGGAAATTTGCTATTACGTATCAGCAGCAGACACCCCCAAAGCCAACAGGATCAATCATGGGCCAGGAGAAGAGATGGGGCACAGCAGAGCAAACAAAGAAATGCTCTTTTTCTGCCCAGTGCCCACATCAGCCCCTGGTAAGAGGCTGATGGTGCTTTGCTGTCTCTTACACAGGGTAAGAGGCACCACAGGCTGTGATGAAGAACTGAAAAGGTGGTCTGATAGTCACATACCAGGGACATGTCCACATTTACCGAAGTGTGAGAGCTTTGGAAAGTTAAAATCTATGTTAGCTCAAATGAGGCTCCCCAAAGGGGTGGAGGTCTTTCTCTGCAGTCTGCAGCTCTCCATCTGTGAAAGGGAAAAAAAAAAACTCCTCACAATACCTCCGTGGGGCTAAAGGAGGACAAAGCCGTCAAGGGCTGAGAAGCACTCAGATACTGGAGTGACAAGTACCAGAAAAAATGTCCATAGAAAATGACTCATCCTGCCTCTGGAGCAGGCTTTCAACAGCACGCAATAAACCAGGCACGGGGCCACCCACTAAAGCATGAAGACAAATTATTGGAAAGCTGGATGTTGAGTGAGTCCCTGCACACCATCCGTGGCAGGGCAGGGGGCAGGGGAGGACGCTGGGGTGCAGCCACCCACCCAGGCTGCAGCCAAACCAGGGCCGGGCTGCTCGGGCAGGAGCATCGCTTGCGCTGCCGAGGTGTCAAGAGAGGATGCAGAAGCTGAGCCCATGAACACCCCTAGAGAAGAAGGAGAAGAAATGGATTCCCACCTCTTTGAGGGGGGCTTGGACGCTCGCTACTGGAGAAGGGCCATTTTTGGTCTCTTTTTAGTAGGAAGGCCCAGCAAATGGGGACAAGAGGAATGAGGACAAACCCAGCACCCAGCGCAGAAGAGCAGACTGAGAACAATTTCCGCTGGGTTAGCACTTCGTCTACTGAGTCTTGGAGTTGGATGCCAACAGGCTGCAAGAGTAAATGAGTTTGGTTATCTTCTCTTCCTGACTTCCACCAGCACGTTGCCTAGGACTTGACCTCTGCTCCTCAGCAGCAGGCTTTTGTCCACCTCATTGATCTACCACAGACCACGTCACAACCCAGCAAGACACACAGTTTCTATAGCAGAGTGGTCCGCGGGCAGGATTAGCAGGTATGCAGCAAGCCTGTCCCTGTCAGACCCAGCCCTTTACCTGCAGGAACCAGAAATTCACTCACGGAATTGAGAGAAAATAATAACAAATAGGAGATGGGGGGTCTAGAAGCTCTCCCAGGTCACTCAACATTTCTCCTGTGGATCCAAGCTCCCAGCTACCAGACAGAAACGCTCCTGAAAACTCCTGCTTCCATTTGCTTTAAATATCTGCAGTACCTGCTGTCCCCCAAATTTTATCGTCATAGCTCGCATATGGATTTAAGGCAGGAGTCTGAGCAGAAACACCCCAGACAGTGCCCAGCAGCTCCGAGCCAAAGCAAGGCAGCCATCCCGGTGTTTCAGATACATCCCTCTAGGTTTCCCTTCACCTGCCATCCCCACCAGGCTGCTGCCAGCCAACAGCGCTGTTGCCTTCTGTTCAATGTGCCACCACGGCCTCAGCCCCCTCTGCTGCCCTGGCGAGAGCAGGCGGTGGGCCAGTGGGCTTAGGACGTAAACGTCTCTACCTGGGTCCCCAGGTGCAAACACAACCCCAGGCTTTCCATCGCTAACTCCTAAACTGTGAATCAAAGCAGAAGAATAAATCATCTGAATGATCTGCTTTGCAAATACGTAGGCAGGGCTTGCAGACTGCAAGCAAAAATGAGGAGAAGAAGAAAGAGGCAAGGCCGAGCGGACGGCCAGATGTCCCTAGCAAGGGAAAAATCCTCCTGGAGCTGGGCATCTGGATTTCACAGCTACCAAACACCAGCAGTCACCACCATATGCTGAGCGGAAAACACAAACCTGTTCCACACCCCCAGCCACAGAGGAACACATTGGCAGATTGAAGGAGCTTAGCAGGATTTGCGGGAAAGTCCTGAAACTCTCTCAGCATAAGACATCCGCTTGCAAAGACCTCATTTGCAACAAAAATGAGTCCTTTCCTTTCCCCTGGTGCTCCTCCATCCTACCTGGATGAGATGTGTGTCTTCTCTGTGGGTGTCTCCCCTGGTGGGTATTTGGAGGTGTCAGAAGGCCACTCCTCACCTGGGGTCACCTGCAGCGCTGCACCTGCTCCGGTCAGATCTCCAAAGCAGACGCTGTGTCCTGCATGGCACAGCAGGGTCATTGAATGCGGCTATGAAACCGCTTCTCTCTGCCCTGTGCGTTAGTGGAGGAGGGGAGAGCAGAGAGGTAAAGGGAGACGGGCTTGGGATATGGGTGTGTGCTGGAAAGGCACCGGGTTTTGTCTTCCTTTTTTGTCTGCTGCTTGTCTCTCAGCTCTCGTGTGTATGGCTTTGTGATGTGTGAGCAGTCATTGCTTTTGGTTCCCGGTAATTCAGTTCTATTTCTGCTTGCAGAAGCTCCTTATAAAGCTCAGTTCCTGGCAGACAAAGAATCAAAGGCTCTGCCTCCTACCCCTTCGATTTGCTCAATCTTTTCTTCTCCTTTGTCTGACCAGATGTCCCCTTGGTGACACTTAACTTACCCAACCAGCCCTCCCAAGGAGCTGGATGACTTCCAAAACGTGTCTGTTGACCACTGCATGGACCATGAAGCTCATGGTTACTTGCATAACACGGGATGCAACCTAGTAGAGGTAACCAACCAACCACCCGTTCTTCTGCTCCCTGCCTATCCAGGTGGATTGCTGCCGAACAGGACAAAGTGGCCACAGGAGTCTGTGTGCAGGACCTCCCAGAAGCTGAAGCAACACATGGCAAAGCTGCAATGAGGAATGAGGATCCGGGGCAGTAAGAGTGATCAGAGGCTGGGGGGGGGAATACAGGAGAAAAGCCACCCTAGTGTTAAGCTATTGCTGCCCAGGGGCTTGCTGTTCTTGCTAATCAGAAACTCCCAGAACCTGATGGTCCTCAGTTAACGCTGACCTCCAGGGCAGGGCTACGCGTTACAACTGGTCATTCAAAGTAGCCATGATAAATGTGCTGCTGCCAGAGGACAAGAATGTATTTTAAACAAGGTCAGGTGTCCCGTTGTGTTGCAGGACATAATCCTACCTTGTGTGCTAGTCGTCTGTCACATTTCAATTGCATGATACTTGCTGGAGCTACCTGCCTGCCATGGATATTCCCCCCTCCACCCCTGCTCTCAAATCCTTAAGAACATCCTAAAAGAAAAACTGCAGAGCTAGTTTTGTACAAATAGAATCGGTGGAAGCTACTGGTTCATGCTCTTCCCAGTCAAAAATTATCTTCCAATGATGGTGAAAATCCTCTTGCAGTCTCTCATTTTGAAAAAGAAAAATTTTACCTATTCATCGTGTTGTTTTTTGGTTTTTTTTCCCCCCACTTAAAGAAAAGCCTGGCTTCTTTTGCCGGGCGTATTGAACACCTTATTTAAATAGCTGAAAACAAGTAGCCCTTTAAAGAAGTACCTAACATGCACAGCCACAGAAGAAATTAGTTCATCTCTGGCCGAGGGCCTTCTATTAGCTTTATTTAACACACATAAAAGACTTTGTGTTGCTGTCCCTATCACACACACAAGGCAGATTCCACAGTGGACTGTATTTGGTCTTGCATGTCTATTTTCTCCATAGTTTTACTTACTATTCTTGCAAAGGATAAACAGACAGGCATGTGCTTACATATTTTGAAGAGCATATTTCCTCATACTCTACAAGAGATTTCTTTGAATACCCTTTCATCATTTGCAATTGTGCCCTTGGAAGTTTTAGCAATATTTGTTTCAAATAAGTTTATTTTTGTGTGATTGATTGAAATCTCAAGCTGCAATTAAGAAAATTGCAGCCAGAACCATTAAAGGGATAGCGTCATTTTCTCCCCTTTTCCACTAAAATGTCAGGTTTCAATGTCACCGCGAGATAACCCAATCGCGTGCTCGTACACCGTTCACCCGGGCTGGAGTAAGCGTAAAACCGTCTGGAGTACTAATTACAAATGACTAGAAATAATGACATGCGGCAGAAGGAAAATGAAAGGGCCCGGTCCCTATTACTTAACCGCCGAGGTGTACAGGCGCAGTAATGCGGGTTGTTGTGAAGCCGCCTCTTTGGTAAATACACAAACACCCATCCCCACTTGTAGATCAGCCTCAGTCCCTCCCCCACCTCCCTCCGTCTCCCTGCCCTTTCTTTCTCTCCAATTATAAACCAGCACCAGGTTTTCTCATCAGCCATCTCCATGTCTCCAAATGGCTTTTCAGTGTCAGGCCTATCAGGAAATTAACTCATCATGCAGTGACAGCTGCTAATTTTTTCCCCTTACATGTCAGATGGATCGCCTGCTGAAGCTAATAATGAATCACCAATCCCTGATTAGAAGGTGCTTCCGAAACATATAACTGCCATCTGAGCTAACTTTTTTCTTCATATAAAATGATATCACCCTAGAGGAGTAGAAAACGAATTGTATTCTTCAACAAGATGGAACAGGGGTAGGCTGTTTAAGTGAGCCGTGTGCTATCTTAAATTATGGGCTAATATCGCACAGTAAAATAAGTGAAAACTCACAGCTCTTTTTTATTTTGCCAAATGAATGACCTTTTTTCTGTTACTTAATCCTCTCACTAGGACTAACCTTGTTTCAAATTTCAGGAGTGGTTTTGTCTTCATCCTTCTCTCTTTTGTTTTTTTATTCTGTTTACACCTTTTGTGCTCGGGAGGTCTGCTGAGCGGGGAAAGTTGGGAAAAAGCCCCAGAAGTGGCTTCCCGAGGCCTGCGCCTATCACCCACCGCACCGCCAGCGCCTCATGCTGCTCCGCCAGCAGCTCCAGCCCCATCTCCCCATCCCCGCGGTTTTCCGATGGGGACTCACCTGCGTTTTAAGCTCAGCTTCAGTTCAGGGCTAGCCCGAGGCGCCAGAACTTCGACGCGCAGAGATTCCTACCGTTGATTATACCAGCTGTACATCCGCTGCCCGCAAAGACCACAAACATATTTCTTCCAGGACCTCTCAGCAAACATTTCTGGTATGAAAGCAGCGTTTATAAATGACAGCAGTGCTCGCAGCGCTGTGCGCAATCCACACGTGCATACCTCAGTGCATCAACTGCTGGCTCTGGCTCACCTCACTTCCCGAGCGAAGAGCAGCGGGTAGTCAGGCAGAATGGTATGTAGCTGTGGGCACTTGGGTTGTGTTGGGTTTTGGGTTTTTTTTGTTTTATTTATTTATTTTGGTTTTGTTATTGGAAATATTTCTCTAAATATCGTTTCCAGCTATCTCTTCTCTTCCATTTCTCCCCAAAGACGGAGCTTGAATTCAGGGGCCAGGAGACACGGCCTCAGGAGGTGTATATCTGATTTCTTAAGAAATGGAGGGTGAAAATGCTTGCCCAAAACATCTCTTCTTCCTCTGGCTTTGTTTTCATTGAGGGCTTTTTTGTTTGCTTTTGGGCTGTTATTTTGGGTTATTTTTCTCCCCTGCATGCTAGTTCAATGCTTCCTAAACACTTACATTTTTACCTGTTTAGCGTTGTTCACAGTATGATCCAACTTCATAACTGCTTATTCAGAACGGGTAACAAAGAGGAAATTAGGCCAATGGCTCTGGCAGTCAGAGTATCAGAAGGCAACCGACTGACACAGGCACAGGGCACATCAACAACCGCTCCCGTTACAGCGTAGCCCTTGATTTTTTGGGGAGACAGGCAGCTGAAGGTGCTCAAACCAAGCAGCAAACCCGCACGTTTGGGAGTGAACGGCTGCCTGGGCCGTACACCTTCTGAGATCCACCGCACAGGTTCTTCTACCGTCATCTGATGGCGGGCGCTACCTGTGGCAAAGGGCTCCTGCAGCCCCCGAGCCTGGTCCCCGCCACGCCACGGACCCCTCGCCGGCACCGGGCACGGCTGTCCCGGGGGCTGCCTCCTTCCCCGCTGCCCGGGAGCGCTCGGCAGATCCGTGGAGTGATCCAGCTGGTCTCCTCCTGGCTTAGGATAACAGCGCGGTGCCAGGAGCTGAGGCAGGGCAGGCAGGCGAATGCCCAAGACGAGTTTCCCGAGCCCTGGGAGCGACGGGCCGCAGCCTCGGCGTTGGGCGCGGGGCAGAGAGCATTTTTAGTGCGGGGCTGAGACAGCGCGCGGCGGCCTGAAGCAGGTTGTCCACACAGGAGCGAACGGCACCCTCGATTTCTAACGTTACATTTGTAAGGCACTAATAAGTTGACTTTAAAGTGCACGTTAAAAAGAAGAAGAAAGCGGGGAGGGGGGGGAAAAAGCCCTAGAAAAATATTAGCTCTCCTGATGGGGCTGCACTCGGAGCGAAGTGCCGTTAACCTGAGCTTCCAGGTAATTACAGCACCGGGTAGGTTAGTGAATCCTTTCCAATGCTCCCAAGCGCAGGAACACCTACCACTGGTTGTGGTGTGGTGTGGTGTGTGGGTTTTTTTTTTTTTTTTTTATGCAAAGGTCTGCTCTTTTCATTGTGCATACAATGTGATTGCTGGTTTGACACTGCAGGCTACACTGGTTTTATGAAGGATTAAATGCCACCTGAGACATATTTATCCTAAATAAATCACAAATGGTAAACTGCAGCATGTCAGTGTCAACACCCTGTACTGCAGCAGAAAGGTTAGCCATACAGGACTAAGCACAGCAAAGAATTAGCATCCAAGCTGCAAGACCACAGGGCTACAGTTAACAGGAGAAATGATCAAGAAGAAATATTTCCACTGAAAAACATTCCGTTTTTTGAACATCTGTGAGAGTCTTGCAGAGGGCCATCATTTTGTAAAGGTCACCTTTTTCCTGATAACAAACGGGAGTTGATCCTGTCACTGTTTGCTGAAGACAGTATTTAAGAGTAAGTGAACAGCCTGTCACTTTTAAGAAAGATGAGCAAGTCAAACTCAGCTAATTATGAATCTCGATGTCTAACTTGAAATTTACTTTTTTGGGGGTTTGACAAAGACACAACCTTAATTCCCGGAAAATAATATCATTTAAAAAATAATAATAAAAAGAGATGAAAAGACAGCAGGATCTTATAGCCCCGGAACGAAGCACCTCTTCTAAGCAGCTCTATCAGAAAATACATTTTTAAACAGTTGCTTCAGGAAGGAACTATTGTTTTACCTCACCCCAACTTTCTCACAGTTGATAATTTTAAGATATTAAACGTGATAGGAAACCCAGTTATCTCTAGAGTCAGCATGGCTTATACCCTAAACATTTACACAATTATATTAAGCATGCATGAGGCACACTTCAGAAATTAGATTCTTTTATCTTTATCTATCTAGCGAGGTAGAGAAAGGAAAAGAGAAAATGCACAGACATAACAGATAGCATTCGTTTGCTCCTGCTGAATGCCAGTTCTGTTTATTGCTTAATATTAAAAATCATGATGCTTCATTTTAATGCTAACATTTTATTTGAAAGACAAAAAAAAAAATAATCCCCAAACCTTGCCAGTTTATATTTCACAATTTTTTAAAAGAAACAAAAGCCGTTGTATCATGAAACAAATCTTTTCAACATGAACTTGCATTGAACAATTGCAGTATATCCACAAGTAAATAATTGACATTCTGGACTAAGCAAGAAATACAAGGTCACCTTTTTTTTTTTTTCTACTTGTTAATGTCAATGTCAGAATTTTCTTTAAAAAAAACCCCATAACATTTCAGAAGTCGCTCACAAAATGAACTGCAAAATGGTATTTTTATGAAGCACTATTTATAAGAAAAGCAAAACACTGACAGTGACAATTTTTTTTTTTTTTTTTTTTCAAAAAATGCACATTTCTTAGGACTCTCATCTAAAATTAAGTGGAAGTTACAGGCATCAAGTTCTTCCTGAATGTGTATAATCAAGAATTTTATGAAGTGTAGCTTTTTTGAGCTCTTTTTCAGGGAAAGTCCGATGTGATACCACGAAAGAGTAAGCTACTATGAAAAATGTGATTTTAGATGCAAAAACCACTTATTTTGAGGACGTATTTTCAGCCAGGGATATTTTAAAGTAAGGTTCTAGAAAGCAAAACGTCACCTGTTCTTCTTTAAAGTAAAGGGCACCAATTCCAGTACGTAAGCTTACCTGTTCACCTTCTTATTGTGGGGTTTGTATTTTTTGCTTATTTACCTCTTCACAAAATGTACATGTAAGTGGAACTATTTTAGACCTGTGATTATGTTAGACAAAAATGACAGACGGCAGGGAATTACCCTGAGATAAAACAACATTTAAAAAAAAAAACAACAAAGAACGCAGTGAACAGAACAATACCTACCTTTTTTTTGGGGGGGGGGGGGCGGGAGCTTTTTATCCTCTTTTGTACCCTAAAATGCTTGTTTTATAATAATCCCATACAACAATTCTTTAAGCTTTCGTAACAAGACTGTACTATCCTTTTCAGTAAACTCCTCCTAGCAGCTGACCTTCACCTCCTGCAGGGTGTGCATGTGTTACCTGGCCAGGAGGACGTTGTATTGAGAAGGTTTTAACAGAAAACGTTCCAGGAAAGCAGCGCCTCCACGGATCTGGTAATTTCCAGCTTTGCCCTGCATCAAGCCTAGGAGATGAAGCTCTTCATGCTTCTTGTACTTCATTGTCATCTCTCTGGCCCTGAATTACTTGTGAGCCACCCTCTGTATAAATGACCATGCTTGTTAACTGTTCTCCTGCTCTATCAGGGGATACACCTTCTGCTTTTATAGCAGCACCAGCCTGCAGAATCTCTGGGGACCCGGCCGTCTCTATCACAGCGTGCGAGTACACGCCGGGCTCATCCTGCATGTCTGGTGGCAATTCTGTGACGATGTAGTGGGTTGCACCTTCAGAGAAGTCGCCATCAGAACCCTGAACCATGGCTTGAGCTATTTCTTCTGTGACAATAATCTGTGATACTTCCCCATCCGACTCAACTAAATCCATGTGCTCGCTTTGGACACTGAGCGCGTGGCTACCAGCTTCCTGCATAATTATCTGAGAGCCTTCTCTAGCTACCATATGCACGGTCCCTTCCTCGTTTACGATGACCTGAGTGACACCTTCTTCCATCAGCTGGTCGGCTGCAGCCGTATCACATACAGCAAACTGTAATACTCCTTGGACCATTTTCTTGAAGGCAGCCTGAGCTCTCTCCTGAGATGCAATTATAGCCGATGGGTGCACGACCCGCGTCACTACTTCCATAGGTTCGGTATCTTCCTGAGTCTCTTGAACTTCATGGAACATTTGTATTTCTTGTCCCTCCGCGTTATTGGGAATGCTGGGCACCTCTGGGTTTGGCATTTGCAAGAAATCTTTGTGAGTAGACCTGCATCTGTCAAGGAGTCCAGATTTGTTTTCCACTTCACCCAGCTCTGTTACAGCACACAGCAGGGCATCTAATGCCGAGGACGAGTCTGGAGGATGGACTGTAGCTTCAGAAGCATCTAAAACTTCTTGGCGCATTATCTGCTGCAGTACAGCACTACTGGAGTCAGGAACTGCGTCTATTCGAATGGCCTCCTCCATTTCAGTTCCTGTTCCTTCAACCACTACCACCTGTGTTGCACCATCTGCCAGCTGCTCAGTAAGTATCTGCCCTGGAACCATACTACTCACGTGTGAGCTGTTTTGATTTGTAGCTATGACTTGCCCATCTTCTGTAATATGGACCACCCTGGCCATCTGACCAGCCATCGCCAGAGTCTGAAGGGTAGCCGCTGCTGTCTCTTCCACAGAGGCGTCAATTGCAAAGTCGCCATCGTATCCTTGAATAATAATAACTTGCTGAACTTCTTCAGGTGACTGTGTCTGTCTTCTACTGCCCCGAAAGACCTTCTCTTTAACTGGAGAATCCTCTCCCAGTGCTGCTGCGGTAAAAGGACTCGTAGTTTCCACAAAGGTTGCTCCTTGCCCCTTCAGTCGGCACTCATAGGACTTGGACACAATGCCTACAAGATAAAATATGCTGTTGATGTGGTATCATGGCAAATATCAGTTCATTACTTTAACAAATTGGAGCTTAAATGGAAAAAAATTCCTTGACAATTTTTAGATTTCACTGGCAGAAAACACAGATAAAATGAGCAAGTGAACAAAAACAATTTGCATGTTTTCCAAATAACATATTTACAGGTTGAAATAATTGCTGAGTTTAACAATTCTGCAGCCTATTAACAATTTAAATGTGTTTTTTAAAATATGCTGTATAAAAAAGCCTAGATAAATACAGTATACAGTTAAAAGCCATTAAGACATCTTTTACAGAAGATCCTATTGGTGATATTTCAGTACTTCAGTGATGAATTTTAGGATCGTATATTACATTAAACATATCTGGGTGTGAAAAACTGTGGCTGATCTTCTTAATACCCTGCTTTTGCCGGCGAGGTAATTGCCATGCTGTCATTTTGATGCCATTGTCTTCCCCTTCATTTCCCACCTAGCGTCTCCTCCAGCACACCTGACTGACTCAGTCACTAGCCTAGTTACCTGGTGAAAACATTCGGTAGCTTTCTTACCCTAAGCAGGATATTCTATAAAATATCATCCGGATAAACCTCCATTACACTTCTTAATTATTTCTACATGATATCAATTAACAAATTAAAACACCTGTAACCTCCACATGCCCACTGCTTGCTCTGCCACTCGGTCTGGTTTTGGCTCATTGAGGGTTTCCTTCTCGGTTCCCATCACTAACGATAAAGCTTCAGCAAAGCGCATGATGCCCACAGCTGCACAAAGCCAAGCCCACCATCCTCAGAGCATGGCCCCCGGGTTGCCTTCAGCATTTTTGGGAAGATATAACCGAGAGCACCCTGTGACCAGCTTTGTGGATGTACATGGCAGAACAGCTCTAGCACTGGCTGTCTCCCCGTGGCAGTGCCATCCTGAAGCACCCCTGAAGCTCCTGGGAAGTGAGCTTTGGGCCACAACCAGTGCACACAGAGAGAAGATTGGGTCCTTCACACTGAGAACAAGATGGAGGTCTAATGCTAGATGGGCCTTGGGAAGACTGATGAAGTCCTTGCTGCTGAGACTACCCACAGTCACGGTCTAGTTTAAATTACACAGAACCACAGAACGGTAGGGGTTGGAAAGGACCTCTGGAGTTCATCTAGTCCAACCCCCCTGCCAGAGCAGGGTCACCTAGAGCAGGCTGCACAGGAACACGTCCAGGTGGGTTTGGAATGTCTCCAGAGTTGGAGACTCCACCACCTCCCTGGGCAGCCCGTTCCAGTGCTCTGCTGCCCTCAGAGGAAAGAAGTTCCTCCTCATGTTTAGGTGGAATTTCCTGTGTTCAAGTTTGTGCCCATTACCCCTTGTCCTGTCCCCGGGCACCACTGAAAAGAGCCTGACCCCATCCTCCCGACACCCACCCTTTAGGTATTTATAACTGTAAATTCACCTACACAAACTGAAATCACATCTTTGGAATAACAAGTGTAGCATCTTATCATTAACACACATAGATACACCATTGCTTGTTTGGGAGAAAACAAGCAAGAACAAAAATTGACTCTTACAGTCAAATTTGGGGCTGGCACTGTACTTTCCAAGCCACCAAGACATTTCTAGTGAACAATGCACTCCACACAACTGAAGAGGCCAAGAGAATTACACTAAAGCCGGTCTAAGGGGGCTCTTTCACCCAAAGCATAGAGCTGTCAGGCCCTGATCCCACAGAGAACTAAAATGGGCTCTACAAATCAGAGACTTAATTTGCTTAAAGGTAAGTTCACACTTAGGAGCTGTGTTAGTCCGAGACTGAGTACTTGGCATCTTGCAGCCTCTAGCAACTTGATATGCTAAGGTGCATATCAAGCTAATATTACAAGATAACACCAATGCTTAGAAGACTGAGCTCTTGTTAGCATCCATCCATCCATCCATCCATCCATCCATCCATCCATCCATCCATCTATCTATCTATCCTTTTTTCTGTTACAAAGGTTTTGGTGGAGAACTGTACTGTGAAGCACAAGGAGTAATTTTGTTAAGCTGAAAGGCTGCAAATCACCTCCACGAGTCTAAACTGATGTTATACAACTTTCTCCATCTTAGTTTGCAAGGCGGGTTATCTTTGGAAAAGAAGATTAACAATTTAAACCATTAGAGTGCTTCCAAGTGATGCTGCATGATAAATCTGGCACATGCAATTGAAGTACATTTTGTCAGGCGTAAGTGAGAAGGAAGCTTACTGTGGTACGACTGGTTCTTATCCCCACTTTTCCTGCGCTCTCTGTAGGCACTGACATTCACAAGACCCCCCAAAGAGCAGAAAAATAGGAAGGGGAAATCAACATAATAAAATGACAATTATCTTAGCTCCTCCACATTTTATAATAGAGTAGAAGTAATTAATTCTCTCAGGAATCTTGCTTTGTTGACATGATAAAAGAGGAGCCTGGCAGTGATGTGGCACAAAATCAAAATAACTCTACAAATCATGCATTTTCCACTGGATTTCAAAATCAAAATAACTCCGTGATCATAATTTTCACACGGGCACAGCAAAATCATGACATCTTTCCCCTAAGATCATGATAATTTATGTACGGGCCGCAGCACCACTGCATCGAGGAGAAGCTCTGGTCTGGGGAAGGGGAAAAAAAAGGGAATTCATCCTGGTTTCGTCTCCTCGAAGAAACGCTGCACCCGAGAAACCCGTGCAACTCCAGGCTTTGCTGTGCAATTGAATGGGAAGTCTCTTGGGTGAAGAGCTATCCGGTGAATCCCTCGCAGCACTGATAATTATGCCATTCTGACTGCTTACTTAATCTATTTGAATCCAGAGGTGAGTTAAGCCACTTCCTGGCCATTAAAGTAAACTACATGGGTAAATACTGCTGTCACTAAGGGGTGTGATGAAGCTTAACTACACCAACATCTTAACCTCAGCTCAGTGCAACCCCAGCTATTCCATCACAGTTCATAAATGCGATTGCAGGTCCATCTTTTGATTCAGCAATTTAATAACTTCGAGTGCTGTCAGTACTGCTTTGAAAAATGGCTCCTATAAAATGTAACAGCCTCAATCAGATTGTAAAAGATTCACCCGCTGAAGATTCTTCCATTTCAACTATAATGAATTAATGTTGAGCTGTGTAGAAGTTCAAGTGTCATTTAAACTAATGTGAATCTACTGTAACTTTAAATTTTAACTGGGCTATGACCAAGAATTTACTGGGAACATCGACTTCAATTTTAGTGATTTTTCATGGTAAATATGAATTGCAGATTTTACTGGTTTTCTTTTGTTTTAACAGTGAAAAGCCAAGTAGGGAGGATATTTAGAAAACAACATATTTTGCGGCTTAGCTGCTATTTCGACTTTGGAACAGTGCTTTTCTATAATGGAGCACTGCTATCCAACACAACATTTGTAGGAATTTTTATGTATTTAAGGAACATGTCACATTATTGGACTGTATGTAGCAACAAATCATGTTGTCCCGCTAAATCCAGCCTGCCTCTCGCCCCCTCTTAAAAACGGGTAAAGAGAAGGGGTAAGTGTTGGCTGACATGGCAAGCATAAGCTGCAATACAAGCCCACATTAATATTAGGAAAAGTGGACTTGTTGCTGATTGCATGTCATTGCAAATTAAAAAGATACACAAATAGGCATTAAAATGACAAAATATAATGATACGAGAGCTCATATTCAGACAATTTGTAAAGAGGTGTTTCATATCTAGGGGTGCAATGATCACAGAATTGGTTTCTTTCCAAGAAGTCTGTCATTTCAGCAGAGCCATTATTTATCAGTTGGAGTCCTGAGCGACTGTTAGTTTTTTATTTGAACATGTCAGGATTTTTTAGACATTAAATCCATATTCGCAGGTTATTTTAATTCTCAGAGACCACAAACTCCCGAAATAGGGCTAAAAGAAATGCTTTGATGTTTAATGTGCTTCTGGGAAACTACAAATAGGGCTTAGTACCTTTTCCCCTCTCTTTTACTCAATACCTGACTTTCTTTTGTGTGTCTGTTTTATTCTTTTGTTACTGTCATCATTTGTTCCCCACAGAATAAATACCTTATTCTTTTGTTAAGCTTACATTTAATTAAAATGTACAGGATTTGTGCAGTAAACTCGAATGAAACAAATAAAACAAGGGCCCCCTCTCTTGAAGGCATACGTTGTGAATGAAAAATGTCATTACAGACTAAAAAATTTTGCAGTAAACAGGGCCTACAGAGAGAAGTTTCCCCCGTAATGACATCCATAAAATACACAAATGGCACTTTTAGTACCATCCTGAATATGGCATTTTCTGTGCTCTACACACAATCTAAATGGTTTGATCATAGAGCATAATACTCCATTGGGTTTATAGAACAATCAATGTTCCATAAAATGATGTATTTATCCAATAGTAGGCTCAGCAGTTACTGGTGTATGACATTGTAGGACACTGGCTTTGTACTGTTCAGCAGCACACATGCTGGCTGTAAAACTTATCTAACACTACTTCAACAACTTCATCTCATCTGTGTCAAGTAATTTGTTGAAGCCTCAGCTTGGTTTAAAAAAACTTGTAATAAAAATTCATAGAATTTTCAGGAGAATGAAAGCTGATGACAATAGAAAGGTCACATTGTGGCGCCACTCGCGGGGTCGGGGGTCAGCCGCAGTTCTAAAACAGAAAGTAGATTTCATGCATCGTGTAGCAGATAAAGATGGCATTAAGGAGACTTGTCTCAGAAAGAAATGCGTAATGCGTTAGGAAAGTCTGGGCTAATATTATATGTAAAGCACCACTTTGCTCCCAGCCAGCAGCCTCGTTAGAATTCTAACCCTTCCCCAAAAGTTGTAGCAAGCGGTTGTGCATGGTGAGGCTAAGCCGAGGACATCCTTCACAAGGAGCACCTTTAGGACAAAGCAGTAACTCATAAATGAAATAATCTATTACGACGACGGAAATGATCTGCATTTACACAGCAAGCTTAAACCAGCTATTTTTCCTTTTCTGCAAAAGTTCTAGGAGGCCTGATTTATAGCACCCTATTCAGCAACACTTAATTTTTCATACTTTGGTGATTAGGTATGTTATTTATTGACACATACAAATATTTAGTATCTACTATAATGCAATGAATATTAAATAATATGAATGCAAAGAAACATCTTTTCCTTCAATTAAATGCAACCCTCAAGGAATTTAAAAGATACAGAAAATTCAACTTATCTTGGGCATCGCTTGAATGAGAACTGATTTTTTTTATTTTAAAAATTACTGTCTACATGGCAGTACAATATTTCGAACGGCACAGTAAGTCCACCGTTCAAATTCATAAAGAAACAATTTAGGCCTTGATCAAGCTCCAAGTTTCTGCTCTTTTTTCTTTCTTTTTTTTTTTATTATTATTTTTGTAATGATCTCTACTTTAATTAATTAAGTGTGGTGTAATAACGGTGGCATAATGTCATAACTTTGGGATTTCCTTGATTTTCAGAGGCCATAATAATAAGCCACATTTTTCAGATCTCTCTTCCTTAACCATAGTAAAAACTATTTTTTCTCATTTGCAAGGTTTTTATGTGCAAGCAATGCCTGGGCCAGCATTTTCTAAACCAGCTAGTTAAGCTACTAAATAAGAGATTGTGAAAGCTCATTCACGTCTCCTCCTGAAGGAAAGAAAATAGGACGGATCAAACCAAGAAGTGAAATAAATCAGCAACCCAAAATGGCTCTGTCAGAACTATTATGTCCTCAAAGGCAGCAAATATTTGTAAAGCAGTACAAATAAGTATACCTATAGGGGACTTAACCAGCTCCCTAAGAGACTTTAAAAAAGACCATTGACTCAAAGTACATAAATCTCAAGAGATACCGATGCAGCGAGATTTTTTTCCTTTCAGTATATTATTATGTTAAAAACAAAATTAAATAACAAAAACAATTCCCAAATAATGTTCATAGTTCATTTTATACTTAAACATCCAGTAATGTCATGGATTTCAGTGCTGAAACTTAAAACCTCCTTGGCTTCTAGCTTTGTCCTTAATCACTCAATCATGTTTAGAAACTTCAAGGTCTTCTATGAATTGCTTGAATAAAGGATGAAGTTTTAACCTTTCAGGTATCTTAAACAAAGCAGCGGATGTCCTTTTAGGTTCCCTTAAAATGTAAAAGGCAATATTTTTGTAAGTTTTTTTTCTTTTGAAAAAAAAGACTGAATTTTCCTGCTTGTTATTTCTACCTCCCACACCTTAGAGGACTATGACAACAGTAACAAAAAGAAACAAAAGAAAAAACAACCACCAAAATAAACAGCTGAGCCATTCAGCGAGGGTGTTTAGGCAGTTTGTTTGGTTTGGTTTAGTTTCCCTCCAGTGTCCAATTAACCTTTGGGAAAAGGCCTTCTCTGTGAAAAATTTCAGTTTCCCTTTCTCTGCTCTCAAGGTCAAAAATGAACAGTATAGAGCCCAGTGTTACAGAAGCTACGCAAATAAAAAATATACATACCGAAACTCCCACTGATCACGGCAAACGTGCAGTGTTAACATGTAGATTTTGCAAATGCCTAACCTGCCCAGTAAGTGATTTTCTTGTAGACTACTTTTCCACTTTACCTGCTTGCCCCCATGCAGGCTTGTCTTCTCAATTCCTACGTGTGAGCGAAAACCTCACTGTGACATATACAACAATTACCTATATGGGCAAGGAGCATTAGCAATGTATTTGGAGCATTTTAGCTACCTCCTCCAGTGCAATTTAGCAGCTGGAGATGAGGATAGCCAGCCTGGGCATTTCTTGGCAGTCCAGCTACAAAGGCGACTCTGGCCCTCGGTTTGGGGACAACTGATATTGATGCTACACGGATGCACTTTTGCTGTTTTATCCCCCGCAGTGCAACTGGAAAGTGAATTTTTAGCACTTCTAAATCAGAATCCCAATTTCAAGAGGTACTGGTTGTGCTTGGTCAAACTGGAGAATTCTGTTTCGTGGGCAGACAGAACATATAAGTTAATACGAAAAATAATACGAATGCTAATATGAGAAAATCAGGGGGAAAACCCCACAAGCTCTGCTCTCATAAGGAAAATGATCTGGATTTCTGAAATAAGTCTAGTCCCAGACAATAACTGTTTTGTCAAAAAAAAACCCAACCAAACAAAAACCCCTTTTTGTCATTATTATCTCAGCATGATTTTTTGTTCTTCAAGAATATATACGTTTAGATCCTGGTCTTATAAACATTTATTTATCAAGAGTACTGCTTACTGCCATAGTTAGCCTCAATAGTCTCAAAGGGACTAAACATGGTAGCTTGCATTATGCATTGTGTTTGCATAATCAGGCCCTTGGGATTAACAATTCTGAAAGTGGCTAGCCTTCCCTAATGTTTGATGTACGTATATGCACTAAAGAGAACAGACACTTGTAAGGGATACCTAAAATAAAACATCATGTTGTTAAATGATCAAGCAGAAATTATATTCTTCTGCATACCTATCAAATACGAGTAGTGTGACTTCCTGGATTTATTAATTCTGATTTATGCACCCATTCAGTAAAAAGGAGCACCTGTTCTTTGCTCGAGGGCACGTCTCAACCCATTTGAAAAGCACAGCAGTTTTTAGGGGGAATGCTTGGGAATAACTAGAAATCGTAAGTTTCCCTAGTTCTCTTTGTTAGTTAAGATTGCAGAAACTACCATTTCCAATGTGATAGTCATATCTGTATTTCATTTATAAATTCAACTGTGTTACAGTGTATATTCATATCTTTCCAGAGTAAATTACAGGAAATAACCATTTGTCTTCATTGTAGACACTTTTGTATGTATAGTAGAAAACAAACCTCTATTCAATAACTGCACAGAGGCACCATTAAAATCAAATTTACAGTAAACAGAACCTGCAGCTGGGGTAAAACACTAACTGTTAGTATTTTAATTATCAGCGAAGCTTTCGGAGGTCTAACATCTGCTCATAGCCAAATGACAGCAGCTGCTTGTCTACGCTTAAAACAATGTGAATTTCTTCTATAAATATTAAAATGAATTGTATGTTGTGTGTTCACTGTGGCCATATTCTTACTATGCTGTTTAAGTGTATAGGGTATCCTGAACTTCTTTCTTGTGGCAAATTCATAAAGGGCTGACCTCTTCAAAAGAACGAGAGGCGAAGACAGCAAAAATTCTTGAGTCTGTAAATTGAAAATGTTTAGAGAGAGTACTAGAGGTCACCCTCTGCCAAAACGTTGCTAGTAAATGCTAACAAAACATCAGCGGTAAGTTGTGATCATTGCGCACTACATAGTAACTTCAAGGACAGGACTTCTCAGCGTGCAACGTGTCAGGAGTCTACGGGACGGGTTGTATCAAAAGCTAACGCTCATCTAATAAGTAAAGCAATTAATGTTCTATCTTACCAGAAAAAAAAAAATCTGTTTCAATAGCCAAAGCATTGGAGGAGATGAGCATACTCTCTTTTGCAGACTTCATCAAAATCATACTGGAATGAGGCCTGATGCATATGATTAGAAGTAATAAACTGTCAGGAAGAAGGAGGATGCTGGGCCAACATGAGATCAGTTAATTTTGCTAAAAAGGCCGAGTTTCATAACTTAATTTTGCAGCTTTTTGTCTGGACACTGACATACAGTTGATATTTTCCTGATGTAATGCCAGTGACTAATAATATTTATATATTTTTGCAATAGATCTACAGCTGGAAACGAGCACTATGATTGTCTGCTCTGAAAGCTGTAGGTCACGTCAACCTGTGTTTTGAAAAAACAACCGATTAGACACTTCAGCCTTACACGTGTAACCACAACATCGGATCAACCGCCAGTACAGCTGTCCTCAAACTGCTACGTGGCATGAGACAAAGGTGAATTAATTATGAATGTGGTTCCTGAGCTTCTGACAATCAGATTTCCCACCTCAAAAGTCAGTCTCAGTGCAAGGGATCCAAGGACTTCTGAGAAGGAGGGAACAGGGCTGGTTATAGGTGGTCCAGGTGCAAGGCAGAGGCTTTCCCCTCTGCCGGCCCCTCACTCCTCCCGAGGCATCAAGGCTTATCATGCCTAAAATCACGATCATTGGAAATGATGCTGATTTTTCAGCTGAGAGTGTCACAGCCTTAGCAGTAACACTAGGATTCCTCAGGAAGCATGAAACAGGGTACATGCTGGTCCTGGGAGGTGGGATGCGGAGTAGAGGCTGGAGAGATGGGTAACTCTTTTATACCACTTTCAAGGGTCGAGTTTCCGACAAAGTCTTCTTTTCATGATTCACCTCTGGTGAAGGATGGAAGCAGCATGTTTCCAGCATATCTTCAAAAGAAGAGCTGTTCATATAATTGACCCTTCTGCTGACAGAAATATATTTTCAGTGCGACTGATACAGTAGTACTTAAATGAGCTGTCTTCCACTTTCAGTGTTGGAAGGCACTAGGCTGTACGTAGATAAAACAAGACAGAAGACAGCAAGGGTGGTGCTTTCTGAGCCATCGCTGAGCACTACCGATGCAGGAATTGCTAAGACGGCACGTGTGCCAGAGCTGCAGGGGAAGTGCAGCATGAACGGTGGCACCGCAGCTCCGCTCAGAAGGCTCCTTCCTCAAATTCCTTCCACTCAGCTGCAAAGGTGTGCTTTCAAGATCTGAATAATTTTCACACTACTCTGTCGACAGGACTACCTAAATTGTTGGTTAGCTAGAGGTAGAAATCAAGAGCTTTTAGAGGGCATACGGAGTTAATACTAAATTGGGAGGAAGTGTCAACATCACTACAAAGAAAAACAGGATGTAACACAAGTAAATAAAAAAATAACAATGCAAGATTCAACTTGTGCTACCGCGCACTAGCACTGGTGGAGAAAGTAAATATGCAAAAATGACATTCAATGAGAGAGAAGTCCCTTGAGAGCTGTAATCCTGAACAAATTTAAAGAATGACAGTGTTCATCAAATTACATGTGAGTTCATGAAAATGTAAAACAGGAAAAGAAAACAGGCCAAAGCAATTTTTAATTGCACATTCAAAGGCGCGTCTGCTGCAAATTGTTCTGGTACCGATACCACAGAACTACGTCTTGACCTCACTAGGGGAGAGATCTTGATTAAGGAATATTCAGAATAGCAAAAGAAGAATGCTTAGAAGGCTGACTTGCATGGAAATATTGAGGGTTTAAATGCACATATTCTGGTGACACGTTCTACAAATGTTGAAGGGGGAGGAAAATTTTTGTCCCTTTTGGATCTGCATAACAAAACACTAGAACATTCATGCCATACCATGGGAAGACATTCGGACATAGTGAGCAATGGAAAGCCAATTCAGCTACCTTGTCCACTTCCAGGTGCCAGGGTGACGAAGCTCCCAAATGGAATAAATTGACGGCACAGTAGTTAGAATATGATTTAACTCGATTCATCACCATTTGTACTGCAAATCCATACCATTTCCAAACAGTTCAGTGAAACATAGCATGCAATTCTGCAGTAACTACTTAGTTAACTTTTGTAAACAACTCCATTCTGAACTAAAGTTCACCCAAGACCGTGGCGCCTTAAGTCTTAAAAAGCCAAAGAATTTGCAATGACTGTCAATCAGATGAAGCATGAATCCCATTCAAATATGGCCTAGTAAACAAACCCGGCCACTCTGTCAGGTCATTTCATTAGCTCTTCTTATTTTTTTCCTTCCCTGACCCAATTTAGACTAGAAAGAGAGGGAATATTTTAAAACTTATTAGTGATCACATTTTTCTAATATATTTTAAATGCCACTTAGCTCTTACTTCTGATAGCACTTGTTCAAAGATTTATTATATATATCTGCCTACAACTGAAGCCAAATAATGCTTAAAAGCATGTTAATTTAATGATGCTGAGTGGTTTAAAAACACCATGGTTCCCAGTATACTTGTCTGTAGCATGATGCACAGTGCAGTGAATGCACTTCTTATTCTGCTGTTACATAGGACCTGATACAGCATCATTAGTGGTAACGTAAGTGGACCCCAAGCGCTTTTACTATTGCTGGAACTTAGTTCACATTTTTCAGTACAGTAGACAAAATTTCAGAGGAAGTTATGATCATTTCTGTGAAAGCAGTAAGGCTTGCGATATGCCACAAGACAGAGACCGGATAACATCCCCGCCAAAAAAAAAACCCCAGAAGCCTGCAGCTAGATACGTGGGAAACCTTATTTTCAAAATCACTGAGAAACTAACAGCTCCTGATGACACTTATGTTAAAGGGTTCTTATTTCAGCTACCCTTTTCTTTAATACTTCTTACTCTTTTTCCAGCTACTGTAGTTTAGGGAACCAACAGCTTCCTAACTTCTGGCACGTAACAGGCAAAACACGCAGGAGGACACATTGTGGTCCGTCATTTCAAAGATGTGCAGATTAAAGACCTTCTGAGCAGCCCATGGCATCACAGGTGGAAATAGCTGCTACAAGTCCCAGGTAGGGCTCACTTGGAGATTTCATAGTTATATCTTTTGGTATATGTTCCAGTGCTCCAAAACCTGTTGAGGTTCACCATTTCTTTCAGCGTGTCTCCAAGTACCTACCCTTAAAACATTATTCAGTGCTTGTACTGAAATGAAAAGACTCTAAAGCTATTTGAATGAGATTTTTTTTTTTATAAAAAGAAAATACATATATTAAAATGTACACAGAGGGAACAAAACCTGTATCAGTATCTAAAAGGATAAGCTAAAAGTCCAAAACTAATGTATTTCTTCTTCCACATATTTTTTAGGAGCTTTTTTCACAACCGAGTGAATTTTATGCAAGATTTTTAGTGTGCCTAAAGCTAATTACCTCAATGTAGAATTAGGATGCAAAGTAAAAATGGCCTGCTTTCCACTAGTGTGAGGCACAAGCACATGCAAATGTGAACCAAACAGAACGCATTTAAAATCTAATGGCATTTTCTGACCCTGTGCCTCTAAAACTGCAGCTCCTGAATTGTTCACAATTAGTAATACACTTATCACTAAATAATACCATAAAATGAAAAAAGCATTATTCTAACTTTTCAGGCAGACAAGTGAAAAACAACCCAAAGCGTGTTGCCAGGGTCACACAAGAATTCCCAGGTGTATTGAGTCCCAGCTTTATGTCTTAATCACAGCATTATCATTTCTTAGAAGGGCCTATTGTCAACTCCAAGAGTGGAGGTACTCCATTTACCCACACCGAAGCACCAGTCACATCATTGCAATTTTCCTGATAATGCCCTGTCAATGAATCAACCCCATGTTCATGAGCAGAGAGGAGTTCAGTGTCCACGTATCCTATAATGAGGAATGCCGGGCTGCAATCTCTGCTGAGATTGTCATAGGTGTCCACTGATACCATCTGCAATTACAGAATTTTATGAGATGGAAACTGGTTCATTATGAAAAAGACTCAAGTCTACCAGCTCATTTCACAGATGTCAGATGGTAGACTTCCCGATCGTCACGATTCTTGCAAGTGCATAAGAAGGGGCCTGTAGTTAGGCTTTTGGGAATTAAGCATATAGCTAATGCTAAGCATAGGCTTAAGCGCTTTTCTAAGTCGGACCCTCAGGTAGCCTCAGCCTATGACATATTAAAAACAGGGACTTAGACTCTTTAATTTCTGCTTTACAAGGGCCAAACCAGCACTGCGTGTTCCCAGAGAAAGGCAGTAACAAAGTTAGCTAAAAAGCACTTTTGCCCCCAGACAAATACATCGCTCTCAGACTGATTTCAGCCTGATTCTAAGTAAGTAAAATGACTGTATGAACACGTTCAAAAGTATCAGCTGAATTCCATTTTGAATTATCACCGATTCAAATAAATGAATAAAAATATCCCTTTTAAAAGGCTAAAGTACATTATGTATAACTATACATTTTTGTAGTTTTTAAGTAAGTTTTATCAAAAAACTTCACTGTTACATTTAAGAAGAATGTGTAGCGAGGAAAACGTTGCTGATAAACCTTTCTTCTCACGGAATAAGGCCTCTCACACATACCTGGTTTTGTACTCTCAGACAATGATATACACCTTCAAATCTGCTAACTATCAGCTTAAAGAAACATCTCAATTTCAGACAATTCAGTCTATTTAAGAACACAGAAATTAAAAACATCCTCTAGGCACTGAAAGAAGTAGAGATTTCTTCTGGAGCCATCAAGAAATGAAGTAATGTTTCCTATAATATAGCCCCTTCCACCCCTTCCAAAATGACACTGTTTCTGTTGGAGGTGAACCTTCCTGCATTTATTTGTTTCCTTTTTAGCAAGAGACCACAGAAAAATTGAAGCTAACAGAGGGTTTAGCAAGAGGAGCTAAAATACAAAATGCAGGCCATAGCGCTGCTCCAAGCTCTGGGTGAACTTTGAGACTCTGCAGACCAAATGGTAGGTGCTGATGACAACCTCTGTCATCCAAAATATTAGGAAACCTGCTTATCGGAGAGACGTCCTTTCGCCTCATGCAACCACCTCAAGTGGCAGTGACAGACGCGCTCAAACCATGGTCTCTGGCCTTTCGTATGTTCCTTTCACAGGCCTGTTTCCATAACAAAGATATACTCCCTCTTGGTCAATTTATCACAACCTCGCCGAACGCTTCCCCTCCCACTTGGTGTCCCCTTTGCCTCATCATGAAAAAACAGAACAAAAGCCCACCAACCATACAAAAATTATACTGTAGATTTGTAGATTAATGGGCTGATTTTGGCATCTCAATTCGAATGGATTTACAACCACTGTGTTTAGCCCTGTGTGATTTCAAATAGAATTACTCCTGATGAATTTGAATGCAAATTCACAAAGCATTAAAACAAACCATGTTTAAACTTGTTGGTTCATCAGATGCAAATATCGTGCATTAAGCAGGGAATACCCATTCATGAAAATAATGAAAACTGACACCAATATAATAAAATCATTACAGGTTTATGGATTCTGGGACTTAAACAAGCCATACTCTTGCTTCTCCTAACTGATTAAATGCTTCTTTGCAGTTTATGTTTGATCTGCAATTCAAAAACAAATTAGTTTAGTCTTTGAGCCCAGAACCTTGGAAAATTGCTAGGAGGTTCTACCTCGGATTTGTCTGGGGAGAAGAAGGCCGGGTAAGGCAAGGAAACTGTGGGGGCAGGGAAGCTAGCAGTGCCATTGGGAACAGACAGCACAGGAGAGGAAGCAGTCAGAGAAATCGAGGCTCACGGACTCCACCGCCAAGTGTTCATAAAACCATCGTGTGAATAGCATTGTTCAGAACAAAAGGCAATGATGATAAAATTGGGCACTTTTGTTTCATAAAGCTGGCACAGATGGGTCTGCCACACCATGTGCTTCATTTTTGTGAGACCTCCACCACCGTCACTTTGCATCATGTTTGTAGACAAGGGGTTTAAGGGCAGGGGGGCAATGGATTGCCAATTATTTCTGGGATTGTCCCACAGCAAGCCAGCAAAAATGAATGCAGCCATGTTCTAGCTGATACAGAGTTGCATCTAAACAGTACATATAGTGTGGGTCTTCCGTTAATCCCCCCGTCTAATTATCATGAACAAATTTTCATTTTCAGTTAGATGAGAACAGTCTAGCTCAAAAGTTTTGAGTAAAATCTTTGCATCTGGATACTAAATTCTTCTCATAATGATGAGATTTAAAACAGCAAAGCATTCCTCACTGAGGCATGTAATGCTGATAACGCACTATTTTGCTGCACAATCTATGCAGTATAAAAAGTTCTTTGCTGCATCATGATCTGCTCCAATATGTGTATAAATAGCACTTCTAATAAAAGGAATAATTGGAAATGTAATACCAAGTTTTACTTAAATAACATCTCCAAAAGAGGCTGGGAGACAAAGTTGCTAACACAATACAAAAAAAAAGTAACAGCAATTGCAATAACTCATACTCAAAATCATTATTTTTCTTTCTCTTTTTTTTTTTTTCTCTTTTAATCCATTCACACCAACATTAAGTATTTTAAACTAGAACGTTCAGACATTGGGATGTTCTGAGGACGATTTGGTTTGTAGAGTTCAGGTACCACCTAAATGCGCAGCAAACACCAAAAAGCCCAACTTTGAAAATAACCCTGTCCATAATTTTAATCAGTCGTCCCAGCAAAGCTCCTACTTCTGAGGACAGAAACGCATGAAGGAAAAGATCTACCTAGCCATGCAGTCCTTAAGATCTACATTTTCAAATGTGAATGTGTGAAATTAGTTAATCAAATCTGTATTTAAAAGACTATTTTATGAGGCAACATGCAACACCCCACTGACAATGTAGCTGATGCTGAGCCACAGGGGGTTTGAGAAGCCCGGACGTTCCAGCATTGAAGCAATTCAGTACCCGCTGTCTCCATCAGCTTTTATAAATCCCCACCTGGCCAGCAGATCCAGGACTTCCATTCCTGTGACAGCCTTGTGATTTGTATCCATGGCTTTGTTACCTCCAGTGCACGGCACATGGAACAGTACGGGTCAGAGGTTAAGAGTAAAATCGTGGCCACATTCAGGACATAGACAAAATTCCTATCAATTCACGATGTGATTAATACAATTTTGGATTAAAAAAAAATAATAAAAACATGGATTCTGCTCATTCTTCATCATTTAGTGCTAGTGCTCTGAGATCCATCCTGGCTTCCAACTGGCATTAGGATGCTGCTTAAAAGCTACCTGGTACTGAATTGCCTGGGATAGTCACTATGTTTAACTCTGTTGCTCTTCCCACACCCCTTTTCATGACCGCAGTCAACACAAATTTTTGGGATGGACTTGCTTTGTTACAAAGAGAGAGAAACGACTGTCATATTTTCTTATCAGTTCTGAAACTGGGCCTGAAACTAGACTAACATAGCTTCTGATTATTAGCTGTGGTTATTTTCTGTGAACCATGAGGCAGATGAGGACTTGTTTTTTCCTCACAACCCGTTGGCTAAGTTCTTGAGTGCTGCTGAGAAGCTGCTGGAGCATTAATTAAAATTTGTACTGGTTGAGGTGATATATCACAAAACCTTGGCACTAAGAGTTGCTGAATACCAGATCAAACTCAACTTCTCAGTGCTACATCCATCTTCCAGGTGTTTTTTTTTTTTCCATTGTATGAATGTAGGAGAAACACAATACTCAAGCATAAAGGAACACCTTAATCTGCATTAGAATGAGATGTACGGGGTATGTAGTAAGTGCCAATCTGAGCACTCAGATGTGGAATTAGGACTTCGTATATAGGCACTTATTTTAGAAAGTGGATCTCAGAGGATATATAGGGTTGCCCACTTAGCTTGGAAAACCCTGCTCCAGTTTTAAAAGCTACTTGTCACTGCAGAGCAATTTTGAAGCAAAGTGGTATGTTTGGTGGCCTCATTTGCATGACAATACCCAGAATGCTCTCCTAACTCACAGCCATTTCATGGAAGGGCTGATGCATTCAAGCTTTGCGAATAAACTCAAATCATGTGGGTGTACCAGTGCATATAATTTTAATACTTCTCCCCCCCCAATCCATGTGCAAAAGGTAGAACTACTGAAGTAGGGTAATCATTATAGGTAACTGAACTAACCTGTTCGTCATCCACATTTACTAGAAATGAAAATTACAAATGGTAGTTTGTCAAGTCTCTAACACATTAATTGATTAGCTGATCATCTCGTACCCACGCGTATATGCTTTACGTGTTGACATCAGTCATCAAGGTTTCTGTGAAGGGCTGTCCCAATACATTAACAATCAATTAGGAAAATGAAACAATTTACAACACAAAGCACAGATACAGAATAACAGTTTTTGAGATGGACTTCCCTCATCTCCTGCACTTTTCTCCTCCTCTCTCACAGCTTGCTACACAGAATAAATGCACTACATCAACTTACACTGCAGTACAGAATATCACAGTCTGCTCTATTGTGTGGATTTCACTGCTGAGAAGCTGTAACACTAATTGTCAGTTTCCCACGATCAAAGTAATTTGGTTAAATAATTGGTTTACATTTACTATATTTTATTTGCCTCACAAAAATAAATGTTATAACAAAAGATCATCTGAAGAGGAGGGGATGCTACGGTGATAACACAATATGGTGCCAACATATGGAGAAATATGTGTGTTTTGTGCTCATAAACAATGACATGAAGCTTCAGCTGTTTGGAGAACAAAGCTTTACACCTGAGTTAACTTAATATTACGATATGTGCGTACCGGTGCGTGTGCCCGTGTGTGTACAAGGGGTGAAATTCTTCCTCTGCTATCAGATTTTGGCACTGAAATTAAAGAATACTGTTTTAAATGCTGATTAACCGGTGATCATTTATAACTTACTCTCCATAGGTGATAAATGATGGCATTTCTTCTTTTCTATTTACTCTATCAGTCACATGAAGTCTGCACTCGTGTGCGAAACAATGGCTTTTCTATATCTAAAATCAGGTTGATGACATCATGATAACCCTTCAAGCCATTCTTGGCTTTTCAGATGTTTTTCTCTCTTTTATTTTATATAATATATGGATTTGACCACAATTTTTACAGCTCCTCCCCAGATGCAGAAAGAGAACACAGTAACTAAGTGCCTGCAGCAGTCGACAGAAGCCGTTTCCTTTAACCTCCCTCTAGACTACCAGGCGTGAAGAACGGCTGAAACATTTTCCTTCAGCCACCAGAGTGGCTCTTTTTTCCAAATGTCGCTCAACAGCTTCATTCAGAACAGGCTGCCAATGGAGCTCCTTCAAAATTCTGCCAGAATGGCTCAAACTCAAAAGTAATTAAAAGCCTCTGAAAAACTCATAAGTCAAGGGGGTGGCGTAACACCCATTAATTACAGTGCTCAGTGATGTCACACCTGTGACTTATTAGAGGCTATCCTGAAGTGGGTCCAGAGCTGCTGTCCATAATTTATAATAGTATTTTGAAGACCACTTATTGAAAAGCGGTATCTAATTGGGATGGTACATATTTAACAATAGCTGGTTGCATCATACAAAGAATAATATGGTGGCTTGCTTTGTAAAACTCTCGTGGATGAACACAGGCTTAAATACCAAACACACCACCACAAAATGGTGCGCCTGCAGTGGGACCATGACCCTTGCGATAACTCTGATCTAGTCCGACTGTAGCTCTGTTAACCTCAATCAACAGTCAACTCTAAGAAGGACGGGAAGAAGAACTTCAAAGGACAAATGTGACTGCTATTTTTTCCAGTGGGTCCCGATGTTGACTGATATTTAATGTGTTAATACTGGTGTTGGAATTAGAAGGTTTATATACTTTTGCTCAATTACGCTTGGCTGTACTTTCAGGATTTAAACACTAGTAAGGCAAGTAAAATCCTGAACAGGTTACCTCAAGTAAACAGGGCTACGTTTATTTCTACCAGTCCTCAGATGCTCTTTTTGCTAGAATATAGGACACATCGCCTATAGAACATTAACTTAAATTATATAGAACAATACTAAATTTTATGAATTTACAGTAAAACTTGTCTGTATTTGATATTCATTTACAGAAAAAATATCGCAATGTTTCTGCAACAGATTAAAACCTGCAATTTGCTTTTTTTCTTTGTCTGTTTTTAGTTTAATGGAAACAAACCTTACTGTATGGAATTGGCTTAAGGTCACCTGTCTACAAGGGATTACTGTGTAGTTCCTTTTATATTTTTCCCCCTACTAGTTTGAGGGACAAAAGGGCAGCTGTACCCTAAGGGCTTTTTCAAATAACCTCTTTAGCAAATAAAGTCATACCCTATGTATAGAGGCCATTTTATCCCAGTCCCATGGGCTGCCTGTAGGGTAAAATACTGAATTTTTCTGGCATATGTCAGTGAATGTGAAAAAGAGGATGGCTACTTACAGAAAGTTAAAGGCTGAATGAAAGAATGCGAAATTCCTTAATGCGCTAATTTAAAACATTGTATATCGAAGCTGAAGACATCAGCTCTAAGCATCTCAGAGAAATACTGGAATACATTGATATGAGCCATACAGAGGCTCAAATACCAACAACTGATTTACTGTGGCTTGAAAATGCAACAGATTCAGCTCATCTGAAATCTTAAACAAACAAACAAATATATTTTCTCCGGGGAAAATAAATAAAATTAAATCGGGCCTTTTCTTTATGGATGTAATCTTATGCCTGTATCAACTTAACATTACCATAAACATCTCTGAAATCAACTGTCAGGAAGGAATTTGTTATGCTTATATAAATTACTATTAATGTTGGTTTTATTGCTGTACTTGCTGCACCCCACTTCTGTAATCGGTTAAAAGATAACATGCAAAACCCCAAACTTTCAAGTATTCATAAGGTATAAAATAACGGTTTTGAAACAAATGATTTGACAGCTGCAAATGCAGGATAACACCTAGTTACATTATAGAAACAGTGTGGATAATTACTTTTTTCAAAAGGAAAGACTCCATGGACCACGGTTCTGTCTGAATTTCCCTGCAGCTTAGATAATGTGCAGTAATACAAATCCTGTTGTCACCTCAACCTAAGTCTTTTTATCATCTATACATCAGTAAGAATGATGAGAGACGTCCCATGATTCTAACAGCCTTCCTTTGAAGGATCCACATGTTAATTATTGCACTAATTATGGTTTTTGAATAACCAAATGAAGTAAGCAGTCTATGGGAGGTACAGGCATAAACCTAAGACTGAGAAAATACTAGTTACTGAAGTCATCAGTGTAAACTGACACATTGAACATGCTTAAAAGAAGTAGAAGAAGTAGATTTTAAAAGACAAGCATCTTCAATAATTAGGGTTCCATACAGGAAAAAGAAATGTTATTTCTTAATGGCAAGTGCATTTAAACTGTTATCTAAAGATCTGAAGGTAAGCCTGCTTAATTCACTGCTTCTTCTTTTGTTATTAGGAAAACATAATTGTTCCAAATAATTAGCACTAGAGTACATCACAAGCTGACAACAAAATTATAGAAATCTTCATATTCAGATCCGTCTAGCTGGCTATTAGGAACAGTTTCTGATCATAACCCATTAGTTGAAGTGCTGTGAGTTCTTGATTGCCACCAAATAACCTCAGATATCTGCCTAAGTTAACAGCCTCTATTTATTCAGAGTTTTCTTGACAGTAAAAATTGCTTACGATTTTTACAGCTGCCACACAAAAGAACAGTATCGGATGTGCGTACTTGGAAGATTAGGTGATAAAATAATTGAAATGTGGATTTTAGACACAATTTTAACTCCTAACTTTCTAAATGAAAAACAGCTAAGGGATTTCAGTTTGCTACAGTGGTACTATTGGCTTTCCTGTTTATTAAAAATTAAAATGAACACATTCCAAATCTTTCTAGTTGTGATGTCCATGCTAATTAAAATAAGATTTGTTTGGGGTGAGTTGTTTTTTTTTTTTGCATAACAGCCCTACTTTGTCCTTTTTTTCAATTGAACACTGACTAATCAACAACTAAAGATTTCTCTGTATCTTAAAGCTCAACCCATTTTTTTTTTATTTTCTTGTGAATAATGCCAGGACATAAATGGCTGTTAATTCGTTTCTTAAGCAGCTAACTAGCATGGATAGCACCACAGCAAAAACTACCGGAAACTGTGGGATATTTTTAAAAGACACTGACAAATGAATCTTCTGACTGAAATCACTGCTGTAACTCCAAAAGGAAAAAAAAAAAACAAAACCAACAGAAAACTGTATACACATGGTGAGAAGGGAAGCGTACTCTCTCAGTTACTTACCCAGCGTGAGTGAGTGGATTATTGATAATGTAATACAGACAAAATGAAAACTTGTTTAAATTTCCAATCTAATACTGTAGTTATCTATAATGCTATTTGAAGCTGCTTTCAAAATGGTTTTTTGTGATAATAGCTTGGTTTATAAACCTACAAAGCTTTATGTCAAATCCCATGAGGGATAACTTTGATTACTAGAGTAATTAATGATGCTGGATAGTAATATGGATTTTCTGTTAAGATTTGAGTTTGAAGTTAATTAGTCTCCACATTATGATTTGCTGATTAATTACAGATATTTAGTTATGAAGAGAGATGTTAATTATTAATCTAAAAAATCATCTAGTGTAATTAACGAAAACTTTGACGTCAGTCACCACTCTCCTTGTATGTAACTTCCAAGGTGCCAATTCTACAGAGGGAGGCACAGGCCTTCCCCGAAAGGTAAAAAAATCCTTCCGCTATCTTTTTTGTGTATACAATATAGTGAACAAATTTTACTCTTAATTTGTCAGGACAAGCCACCCACTTTGAAGCAGGACACTAACTTAATTCTCGTCGAAGTACTGATCCTTCATCGCTTATTCTTGCAATATGCCTCATCTTATCACAGAAAAAAATGTGCTATGAAAGAAATTCCACTATGAGTCTTAACTGGGTGTACTCTTGAAATCACGTCTTAACCTCAGAGCTGTGATGTTCTTCTGACTGATGGGCTTTGTCAGTTCCCGTGTTAAACTCTGGAATGAGCTTCAGCATTGCTACAGACATCTGTATTTTCCAGCAGCAGCAGCAGCAGCCGCCGCCTTCCTCAGTGCCAAGAAAATATTAGAGCAAAACTACTAATTAATATAATAACTCAGTTAGAATTTGAAATCACCTTTTGTTTAAAATGAAACCCCACCTTACCTTTTATTTCCCCCCCTTCCCTTCTCATCTGCAAGGAACAAATCTTACTGTAAAGGGGAGGGGAATGCGATTAAGAAAAAGGGTTAAACCAAAAAGCATCAGCAGCACACCAATGTCCTGGAATTTACCCTAGTAACACAGACTCTGAACAGGGATCTGTTTACATTATCTCTAGATCATCTTGACAATATTTATTCTCTATTTACCTAAATGAGGCAATATGATGATATTTATTGCTCAGAATGGCTAAATATAGACTTTTCCTGAGCACTCAGTACCATAGTGGGAGGTTTTGCTCTAATCTACATCTTTAAACTGACAAGCTGGAGCATTCCTAATGAATGCCTCTTTTCATCTGGATGTCTGTGTGTATTTGACAGTATAAATATTTAGCAATATCGGAGTCAGCTTGTGATTTTACCCAGATGGACTGATTGATGCCTTGGCTTGACGTTGCCAAAGACAATCCATGTAGTTATATAAGCAATTTCCCTCTTACTTCCTAAGAAGCAATTAGGTGGCCAAAGGCAGCAACCCAAAAATAGTGAGAATACTTCTGGTATCAGCTGACAACTCTGAGGGATAAATAAAATATGGTACTTAAATTATTACCACTTTACTTTCATGAATCATGGGATTAAAGCTTTCACTTCTAAAGTACATATAAATTGCAGGGTTTCTTATGTCTGTAATTTGCAAGAATCTAAGTTAAAATACCAGCTAATCAGTCAACTCACATTCACCTTGGGAAAAGTACCACCCTTCCTTGTCATTTTTGTAAATTGCATGCCTAAGCGCCAATGTTATTTTCAGGGGGGAAAAAAGCTTGTTGTCAATAACATATATTGCAGTCTAGTTAAAACAACATTTGTTAAGGTTTAATCGCAAATGTAATCTGCTTTTAAAGTTTAGACAGAACGCTCAGAGAAATTCAAGGGACAGATAATAAATCATTTTTTCCTATCTTGGGTGTGAACAAGGTAGGCTGGAGCCTTGCAGGTGTGCTGCCTTTCTCTCCTACATGTTGCAGGCTGTTTCTGGGTTTTTCCATAAGCCATTCAAAAATACAGGGACTCCAGCAGCTAAGAAAGAAGGAATTTTTTACTACCTGACTCTCAAGCTCCATAAGCGGCACTTTTCATATCGTTACAGATTCCCTATCATTTTCTTCAGGTTGTATCTTTGGCATACTCTTTGTAATTCATAATGTGTCTGCGTAACAAATTGCAGCATCGAGAAGTTTTAGCTAAATTTCATGCACACACATACAAAAAATATCTGAATACACAAAAATCCTGGATACTGGATGTCAGCTTTACATTAGCTATGCACTGTTTGTCCGTGTCGGTTTTACATGGTGTAAGATGCCTGCAATGATTATGTCATGTGCTCTTATGCATGTTAGTGCTTTGGGGGGAAAGAACAGTCGCACGTTATTTTTGGCAACAGTAAAATTCGCATGTCTCAGCTATGTTGTTGATTCCGCTCCCCTCCCCGCACACCTTTAGTTTCTTTGTTTGCTATTAACTCATCCCAGTCTTTGTATAACCCATGCAATAACCCAGGAGAAAGGGCAAGGAAGACATTATTCTTCTTGACACTAATACCTACAGATCCTGTTCTGCGGTGATACCTCTCCCTATCACAAAGTATCTCAGCTAACAGAATTCTCCAAACTCAAGAGCTGGCATCGTTAATATATTCCACAGGCAAGTGGGACACAATGCCCACCGGTAATCAGACATACACAACAAGGCTTCTTGGGGCCCGACTGTCTGCTTGGAACGTACAGGAGCTTCAGGAGCAGTATGCATCGGCTACAGCACATTCTTCTGAAAGGCAGTCCCTGACTTACCTGTTTTATTATTATTCTGTGACCAGCTAGGTGCCAAACAAAAATAAATGTATGCTGTTTTGTATTTATTGGATTTGATTAGTAATAAATTTGTTATTGACCAGATCCAGAGTGCGAAGGCCTGAGGCACAATCCAATGGTCTCTACTCACTTGATCATTACACCCTGCACTTTCAATCAAGCTGCATTGAATTGCGTTATTCTGTGTTTTCCTTCTGAATTGTCTGGTTGGAGAATGGAGGGGAGGGGACGGAAGGAGAGGAAAGTTGATGTTTTCTAGTGAGAAAATTAGGAAAGAAAGGGAAGGCTGTCCCTTTAAACTGGAAGATAACTACAGTACAATACCAAAAGAAATCTGGTGATAGAGTGCACTGTACATGGTACAATCCATTGCACAGGTTGACGTGAGAAATGACTAGGTCTGATAAGGCAAAGTTTAGAATAAACTGCATTGTTTTACAAAATATGTCATCGGGAAAAATGCATTAACTCTAATCAGCCAAAATGGTGTGATTCATTGCTTAATTTCAGGGTACCAGGCTATAAATTACATCAGGCCTGCCACAACTAATTTTTGCAGTGGCATACTAGATGAAAAATGAAATGTCCAAGTGGCTACAAGTGAAAAGCTTCCATCTTTCTTCCACAGCTGAATATTACTTACTCTAATGATGTATAATAGCCTGCAACTACACTTAACCTGTGCATTAAATGGCAGCACAAACTGTTTACCTAGAGTTATGAAGAAGAAAACAGCAAATCAAGCAAAGGAATCTAGAGTGTGTACATTAACCTCCCACATGCCAACATAATTGTCCCCTACAGATGATGTATAATGCTGACTCCAAATCATACTTATTTTTTTTTCATTACACATAATAGCTTATGCTTCAAGTATCAAAAGTGTCAAAGCACGTGTGATAAATTGATGCCAAAATGTACCTAATTAATAAGTCTGATGATGTTTAGATTAAAACAGATGTTGGTTATGTTGTTAACGGAACAGCAGCTAATAAAAATAATTGCAACCTATATGCCTAAAAACTGCAGGTATTATTAAAAAGAACAACACAACCATGTCATATCTGAACAGTACAAAATGGTTAGTAAGCTTTTTTGGGTGAAAATGTTCTTTTATGTAGAAATACCTAACAACATATCAAAGCAATTAATCAGATCAGCAGTACTAACAACTACCCCTTGTTTAAAATTCATAACTAGGCTTCACGTGGAGCTCACTTTTACCAGTGATACTCTGTGTGCAACAAAAAATACTGTAAAGCATACTTGCTATTATTCACTTACAATAAATAACGTGAATTCTTTGTTGATTATGGAAAACAAAAAGATAACGAACTCCAGAAAGTTTCTAAATGTGATGAAGTAATGCATGATTACTAGAGGTATCTTGTAGATACTATTGATTTTAACAGTTCAAATTCCACCAAAAATAAACTAGAAATAACACAATATTTCAAAACTAGCTCTAAACTATACATTAAATATCATAATATTTAAAATCTTGGGGGTTTTTCTCCCTGATGGAAAATAATCGCTTATCACTTTGCTTCCTTTAAAAATGCAGTATCCAAGGAAAATCAATTGACGGAAAACCTGATAGCAAAAAATTCTATCGGTCTGAAGCAAGTTTTGGAGAATCTGATTAGGTCTCATGCTGCAATACTAGGTATTCCATTTTTGCCAAAGGGCCAGCTATTATTATTAACATCATTTGTCTGAATCATTACTCTGCACCTTGGTTCAGCAAACACTATGAAGATGGCATGGTAATAAATGACCGCAGGATTCTTTCCTGCTTCGGCCTGTTTTTATCTGCCACCTCTCTACCGTCAGCTCCATCTTTCTGAACCTCTCTGAATCCCCAAAAGGGACGGGGCGTCTATTTGTTTTCCACTAGGTTACCACTCTGTCTATTGTTGTTTGCACTAAAGGGTACGAATTCAATTCATTCTTGTGACATAAAAGCACTGATACAGTAAATTTTTCGCCCAAGAGAAAACACAAACAAAGTTGCTGAATATGGGCTAAGATGTGAAGCACTCGTATGTATGTGAAGGAGCTTTCCGAGACAGTCTTGCTCACTGAATATTGTTTTTTCTCCACCACGATCTGGACAATCACATTAGAGCATTTTAAACTTACACAAACCTTGCCAAATTGGTACCTCCTGCAAAACAGTGGCTGCGTAGGAGGGGTTAAGTAATATATCCTATCGTACCTATAAGCAAGAGAAGAAACAAAGGACTGGGAGGTAAAATAGGCAATCGGTAGCTACAAGGTTAAGTGAGCCAGTGCTTCTGCGATAATAAGGGTTAGTGGGAATAGCAGATGAGAACCAAGGAAAATAACAAATAACCAAGGAGAGAAGACTTAAAACCAGTTAAATAAGAAAATTGGAATGAAAGAGAACTACAGGGCATTGACTAACCTTATTTTTCTGCATGTTGAAATTCACACAAATTACTTTACCTTTATTCATTCCTAAACACAGCAAGAAATAATGAATCTCTGAACTAAATTAATCGATCAAAACTGAACAGACCAGGGATAATGTCTGATACTCCACTTTGCAAAACAAAACCGAAACCTTTCAGAGATGTAATGGGTCTTTCTTTTAAATAATAAAATGTGCATATTTTCCTCTTCAGCAACAGGAAGTATTAAGTGTTGGAAAACACTGTATCAGGACCAGACAGCTCTTCAAGATTCCCAAATTACAAACATCTAGTCTGAGATTCTATCCGTTTGCAACACCATAAGGCAGATTTTATGACGTGGTCTAGTCAAAAAAGTAAACTTCGTTGTCCCAATATATGTAAACATATCGGGCTTTGCAGGAATTTAAGTCATGTAAATGCAGTTATAAGCGCACTTAGCACTGGCTTTCCACAACCAAGGGCATCTTGTTTTCCCAAATACACTGTTAAAAACTGCCAAACTTGGTAAACTCTACAGAAAATAGCCAAGTACTTTCTTGTCCGAGTCTTATAGAATGCTTAAAAATAACACTCCTAAATCTGAAAGGACATAACTATTTACAAAACCTGAAAGGTTGCATTATACACAACTTTCTTTGCTATCAAAATGCTCTACATTTCTGCCAGAAGTTAAGAAGTTATCACTTGAAAATCACTGGCTAATCTAGCTTGTGCTAAGATGGATTTTTAATGAAAGTTTAATGAATGATAAATACTTGTTTCTTGATAAATGTTTAATTATGCCAATAATTACCAACTGCTGAAAACTACTGTTGTGTTAATAATGGCATTTTAGTACACAAGCAGTTTCATGAGTCATGATGCTGTTAAAGATCAGAATTCCATCTGTCTAATGCAAACTAGCAAAACAAAAGAAAAGTCTAATTAATATTTTGATACATTTTCCCTATACACTTTAAAACTGATGTCCTTTTGTGAAAGAATAAATTTACTTGCTCCCTTTTTCAGAGAGGAAATAAATGTCTCAGAGCCATTATATTATTAATCATTACTACTATCTGAACCTAAAAACTGCAAGAGAAGAAGAAATCAAGCCAGATGTAGCATATGTATGGATGCTTTTTGTTTACTTTTTTGGAGGAGGATAGACTAGGCCATTAGGTTAATGATGAGACTGAGTTTTCACCTGAAGTATTTTGAATCTTTTAGGTACCACACTGCTTTTGTTGCACTAATCTGCAGAGTTATCTAGGACTACTTCCCCGATGTCAAAAAGCCAGCAGACCACAACCCTCACCTCTTTGAAGTGAGGGGTCAAGAAACATCAAATTGTCATGGTGCCCCCCAATGGGGCCAGATAAAATGGAGATCTTAGAATTGCAAAGAAGATAACAATATAGATATATAATAAATCGGGACAAAGTAAAAAGAGGGAAGAATATTGCTGTGAGAAATAATGGGAGTTCAAGGAGACTTTCAGGGACATATTTGTTCCAGGATTCCTCTTAGGTTGAAAATATCTCCCGTATTTGTTGTGCTCATGGTACGTATTTCCGCTCTCCCTCTCACGTCATTGCCACAATAGCTGTGGACGGCCGAGCCAGGCACCCTGCAACGTGTTAATCTATCAGGCATGCCACAGCACATGAGAAACTGAAGGTGTGCTCTGGTCGTCCCTCAGAGCGTAGGCTTGCAATCTGTGCAGCGTGCAAGTCTGGTCTTGATGATGGCTTTGGGACTGCCCTTCATATAAAGTTCTATAGGTCTGATCCAAATCCCACTGAAATCAGTAAGAAGATTTCCCATAGACTGCCAAGAATTCTCAGCCAGGCCCTGTCCAAAATGCTAGGGCTACATCCATTATATAGTCAACAGGTGTAAATTCATTGTAGACATACTAATTTGTAAGGAAGTACTGCGACATATGTCAGATGAGGTCTGACATTATGAATGTATTGTTGAACACATACTTTAATACAACAAAAACACCTTCACTTGTGAGATTCAACATATAAACAGGATCATACTGTTCTATGAACAGTACATTAAAAGTATATTTATTGAAGTGAAAATTAAGCTTTTACTGATTGAAATACAATTCTTCCCTGCATCAGTTCCAATGTTACGATATATTTTGCATAGAAGGAGTTTCTGATTCTTACAAATGTTGAGTTTACATTCTTACAAATGTTGAGTCTTTCTTTTTGAACGTATTTAAAATTTCAATTTAAATGGATCTTTGCTTTTCACTGCAAAGACTAGACAGAGCTCTACAAAACTTATTTTATTCAGTAATCTTGTACTTCATGTGGGTTCGACTAGGGGATCCCATAAATTGTTTCCATTTCCTACACCTACAACTCAATGACACAGATTTGTTTTCTACATAAATGCAATGTATTTTTTGAAATGGTATTCTTCTTATTTAACATTTATGTAATCTTTACTGTGCATCAGAATGTATTGGAGGAGTTTGACCTCTACTTTGGTACCTTACAGAATACTTTGATTCTGAAACTATTCTTGTAGTTTTGAGAATTGCCTGACATCTTTGATTTATTTTTCAGTATGTTTTTTGCAGATTGGCAGTAGTTCATACAAAAAGGTAGTTAACCACATAAACAGGCAACAAACCCAAATACTGAACCAAACAAACATATTCATGAAATATCAGAAAGGAGGTTTTCTTGCTGGAGAGAGGGATGCTGCTATGGATTAGCACAGTGAGCATTTTAGCTCCATATAGCATCTGCAATGCAACGCAGAAGTCAGTGCAGTGGAACAGAAAACAAAGCCCATCCTGACAAACGGCTGGTGGCTAATAACACTTCCCCCCATCCGATTAATTTAAGGAAGTGAAGTACCAATGCAAAGGTATACTCAAATGTATGTTAACAACTTTTCTGCAGTTGAGTCATAGTAGGCTATTGCTCTAAGGTTATAAAAATTACCTTGACTGTACATCAGTGTACGATATCATCTGTTACAGCCTTTTTGATGCTGTCATACTGTGCTCTGTAACACTTGGAACCTAAAGGCAATTATTTATAGCTATCATCCTCCACAAGATTCTTTATTTTAAATAGATGCAAAAACCATACATCTCCTAGTACTACAGGAAATTTTACACACCCCAACTAAAAAAAACATAAGGAAACTGGCCATTTCAGCTGAGTCAAAATGTTCCCCAGACCCATGAGGGGGGACAGAATCCAGTCCCATATGATGGCGGGTCGGGCAAGTTATTCCTAAATCCCATTGATTTCAGGAAAAGGGTCTGCTTTTCTCCTCATAGGTCCTTCTGATAGACAGCAGAGCAGGTCAGCTAACCTCACCCAAAAGAGTTATCATAAATTAGAAAAATTTTGACATTCTTAGTGAAGGAATACGTCAATTTGCAACCTACACAGTTTTTAAAGATAGTCCAGTTTGGAGTAACTTGTCTGTGGAACTTTCATTCCATTGCAATAATACAGTGGTGGTTGTATTAAAAATGATGCTTACAAAAATCAAATATCTGTCTTAATCCTATTGCCCACAACCTTCATCCTCTATTTCAAATTCTTTGCAAAGATTAGTCCTCTTGAAGCCAACAAACATAACATGTTTCATCCTGAATATCTCAGAAACAATTAAATCCATGCTGTGTTAATATTTTGTTTTTCCATGCTTTCAAGGCTTGGTAACGTAACCAGTAAAAACTGCCTGTGCCTACAGTTGCTCTCATTACAGCTGGACTGGGTGGAGCTACACTGACTGTAGCTGAAAGGTGGAAGATTTCTCCTAAAAATGCGTGGTAGAGACAGCCATATATTAAAGTTTCACTCCACGTAAATGGAATGTCACTCTTCTATAACTACAGTCCACTATGATAATCCTCTTGGAATGCATTAATTATCATCCACCAGATAAGTGTCAAAAGCTACATTCCTAAAGGATTATCAATTCCCACCCAATTTCTACTGCAGCTGAAGAAGGAAGAAGAAAAGTTAGTGGAAAAAGAAGAAGCATCAAGAAGCTCTTAGTCTTCCCACAGTTATTTTCTACTCAAAATGAAAATACGGCCTTTTGAAACAGCTCAGCCATTCATATAGCTTTCATCACAACTGCACAGGTAGAGGAGAGGCAGTGACATGGTATCTGTGTTAAAATAGGAAAGATTTTGTCCTGTAGATTCTTTCATTATACAGCAACATTCTCCTTAGAAATAGAGAGAAAAAGAAAGAAAACCCTTCACTGCCAGAAGGCTTCAATAAAGACCTCAAAACGATAAAATAACAGCCTTTCTTCTTCAAGTTAAGATATTTTTTACCATTACAACAAATTATTTTCTACTGCATTTTATTTTTATTAATTTTTTTTTGGCTAAGCCTTCACTTTTCTACTATAGAAGAGAAGCAAATTCAAACAAAACGCTCAAAAAAAAAATCAAAAACTTGTTCAATTACACAGGCAGGAGAAGGTATAGAAAAAGTAAAATGTTCCAAAGATATGGAGCGAGACTAAAAACCAAATGGAAAGAAAATCTGGGTTTTTTTGTGGAAAAAAGTTACAAAGCCACACCCCACCAAATACATACAATTATTAAGATTGTCTGTATTAATAGGTTTCTGGTTGTAATTCACTACTTTTTATTTAGGTAACTGTGTGATATCTTGCCATTTGTGAAAAATTCAGTCCATCTAATCTCACAACAATAAACCAGTATGTAATCGATTGAGGAAATACACACGCATCCAAACACATGAATGGGTAATACTGTTTAAACCTGCATCATAAATTTCCCTGCGGGTCTAACATTGTGCCTACAACCTCGTTAATCTCGGAAACTGAGGCGGAGATGGGAGAGGAGAATTCCTCATTCAAAGGAGGTTCAAGCACACAGGGAAGTTAGTGGCGAGACTCTTCATGCTGCTTTTGCCTCTGAGTCAGCAATGAAACAATACCCCTGCATAGCAGTAAACACTATTAGTACTGTTTTACTTACAATTTATATATCGTAATTGTTCTTACGGGTATTGTGCTGGGCCCTGTACAAACAAGGGAACTGAGGGAAGCAACCCATTGAAAGGGCTCAACATCTAAAGACACAATGAGAGTAAACTAATACTAGTGAAAGCATAATGTTCAACAACTCACGCACATGGTCACAATACCCCAGAATAAAGGTCTTTTATTCCCCAAACTAGGACATTTCAAGCCATTGAGAATATTGACTTTTTACTACATTTGTTGCTATCACTGTGGGGCACCATGCAGGTGGAAATGCTGTGTAATTTTTCAGATGAGACACTTTTGGCAGATTCCTGTAGCACATTTTCCAAAAATAAGGATGTCCTGGTAAAATTCCAATATTTTTTAGTTACATTATGCTTATCTGGGTTTCCCCTACGGTTTAAACTGAAAATGACATTAGTCATGTAACGCTGTTGCTCTCCTACAAGTTTCACCTCAGCTATGGCTGGTTTTCAGTGGGGAGCGAAGTCTTCTGGATGTGCTTGGAAGATTGTAACAGGTTCCAGCATCCTTTGAGGTAGGAGATGCTATAGAAATATTGAATTATTACAGTAAATTTGGAATTGCTGAGGGAATTGGAATGCTGAATTGCAAAACACACTCCCTGTTTCTTCCTGGACAGGAGTAGTCGGTATTTATTAGCAGGCACCCATGGATCTGAAACTAATCAGACTTCTACCCTGCCTTGTACAACAGTAATAGCGGATCTTCCCACTGTCACTGAAATAGGATGAGATTCTGGGTTTTGTTTGTTTAGCAGGGCTTTTAAAACGAAAACGTTGGGACATCTGCGGGTGCCTTGTATTATATTAACACATGCACCTCACTGTCTCCTGTCTTAACAGTGTGTTGTCACATTTGCAGTTTGGGCAAGACAGAATTGCTCATCTTCCCCTCACAGCCCATCTGGTTTCTCCCAAGCTGCTCAGGCGACAACACTCTGAAGAAAAAACGATGTTATCAGGGGCACGTACCAATATATATCACATATTGCAGCATGTTTTGTCATTTACAATGCATCATAAAAAGTTACATTGCATCTGACCTACAACATGATGTAATGTAAAATGACATGCTTACATTGAACAACATTACATTACTCAAAAATCTGAATTTAAAGAAATAAGCATGGGGGGGGTGTGTCTATTTATTTATTTGGAATGCTATAAATTCTGACAGACGTTAAGTCAGCCAAGAAAAAGGGGGAGGTGGAGTAACTAAATATTTAAGTGCACGGCTGCTTAGTCACTCGCTAATGCCATTTTTTACAAACAAACAGAATTAAATAATAAACTATGAGATCTGTGCTGTACATCTTTAATATTAAACACAACAGATGATATAATCATAGACATAATACCAGTTACTTCAAGGTGTAAAACCGTAGTCAATTTTCTTCATGTTTTACTACTAAAAAGTGCAACGATCGAGCTGTAAAAATTCATTTTAAGTCTTTCTGTTGGATTTTTAACAGCAAGAGCGCAAGGCAGAGTGCTCTATACATTCCACAGATCTGCTTTTTAAGAATCAACATGGTGCACACCATGTGAACTGTCACATTAATAACCCTATGCTGATATTCAAATTTTCTGTCTTAAGCTAAAGAAAGATTGAATACCCTGCTGTTGTGTGGCCAAGATTGAAGAGGTGTCTCACTGACATTGTTCAAAGTTTATGAAAATATATGAATGCTCAAATGTCATTGGCTTTGCGCCTCCAACAGACTGTGGTTTTATGAGAAATCAGTCTTTTAATCAAAATGATTGAATACCTTAAGGTCGAATCCAAAGATATCAGTTAATATCTAGAAACGTGCTATTTCTGCAAATTTTGCCAAGCCGTACATATTGTGGTGCATTTTAAAGTGTTAATTTGTGCATTCCATATTGAAAATTGATCTTGAGTTTTAGCTTTTTGTCAAGCAAAAACATATGGTTACAAGCTCTATGCATTTTATGTGACGGCTGTTGAAGCTGTCACATGTGCAAACTTGATAACCGATGTGACACACACGCAAATAATTTGCTTGTTTAGTAACAATTCAAAGATTCATTATTCATGCAAAAACACGTTGTTTTTTAAAAATGATCAGATGGAAGTAGTCTTCATTTTGCACAATCTAGTCTCATTGGTGTGCAAACACAGATAAAATAAAGCTGGGAACTAAGTGGTATTAAAACAAATCCAAGAATATGGGTATTTTCAGATAATTATTGAACCAGATGGTGTTTTTTGTTAATTCTGCCATCAGTCTGAGAACTTGATGTCTTACATCTGCACTTGGTAAAATAAATTTTGCCACTGACATTATTTCAGTTTTCTTAAAATATTTCAATCAGTTTTACACCAAGATTTGCAAACATCTGCCATTCTACATGACTGTGAGATGAAATTATTTGAAAAAATTCTGTTAAGAAAACACTTATCCTAAATTTAACGTAGGCTTAGCACTTCTGCTGCTAAACTGTCTGAACTACTACTTTATGAATATTATAAATAAAATGCTAATCATGTGCTGCTACCTTCAATTTTGAGAGGAAGAATCTATATAAATCAACAAAGAGCTGCGGGTTCATTTGGGGATGCCATCTTGGGATTTTACAGTCCCTTACTTTGCTTTCTTAAGGTTGAGAGGTTAGAACTTCATCGGCACAGAACTAATGAAAACGTCCTCCCTGGCCTCTGTAAGACTAAATAAACAAAAATAAAAAAATACTGGAGTATCTATTAAGATCTACTTTAAATCAATGGATATAAAAGCAATCCAAACAGTCTTTTAACCTGCAGCTATGTTATTCACCCTAATAGAACTCCTCATAAACATTATCGCTCAAGTATTGTACCTCATAAACAGATGTGCTCAATCACTTATGCACGTTTGACACCGTATATAGCATTTAGATACTTCCTTTCTGTGATCTAAATCACAGCCTTTCTTGAAAATTCAACTGCAACAGTCAATAAAATCGTAGAGCTGGCTTAACTACTCTGGTGCTCCACTTCTACAGTAAAGCCCAAATAAGACCACTTTTTCCCATATGATATAATAGATAAACTCCTCTTTTTCAAGTAAATGTACGCTCTGTGATACAAGCTGCACTCTAGCAATCATCAGACTAGTTTCAGTGGCACCATGTGCGATGGCGTTTTATTTATACCAAATATCATAATTGTGTGAACTTATTTATGAATTCTGCAACAGCTGCGCTAAAATCCCTACTGCTTTTGCTAGTTGGTGAAGTTTTATTATGGTGCTTTACCATGCTAGCATCTTTGTGTGGGTAACACAATAGAGCACGTCTGACCTGGGGACCCTTGAAAGTCTTCTGTAGCATGTGCTTGAGACATATGGGTTTGATTCCCAGTCCTAGGTTCCTGCTCCCTGAGAGGAGATAGGAACACCTCTGAGTAAGACTGTATTTAAGAGTAACGATTCTGTTTGCAGAAGAACTAGGAATCCTACATGAAAATGTGCAGACTTTCTCTGGTAGGGATCCTTTATAAAAGCTTCCTTCAATGCCTTGTATTTAATGAGAAATGGGAGAGATTGCGAAGGGTTGCCTGCAAATGGGAAATTTCTGGGCGAACCAGTATGTCTGCGTGCATGAGCATAACGTGAGGATAAAGGCTATTTATCTGGAAGCAGATCCAAATCTCCTGAAGTGAACCTAGAGATAGATCAGACCTCCTGTGGCGCACTGATTTATCTTGCTGTAAGATGGGAAGTACAGCACAGGACTCCACTAAGATTTTTTTTTTACTGCATTTAAGCTGACTGATGGGAGGGTGCCACAAAACACACCCACACACCAGCAGTTTGGTCGTCAGTGCTCCGACCTGAATCCTTCGTCAGCTCACATGCAAAGGTCGCCTTTGCACATGGAACCAGGGCGCTCTGGGAAGCAGAAGAAAAGGGGCACAGTGGAGTACGTCTGTGGCCAGGTATTCCCTGACACGATGTTGGGACGCATCGAGGGTATTTGTGTCTGGGACCTGAGAAGTGTCCCAGGGTCCCCAGTTTACTTGTAGCACTTGCTATTTCCCAAGCGAAGAACAACCCAGTCGGGGGTGAATTATAGGAACTGTAGACATTCTCCTGAATAAAAAGCATGGAACACCCCATCTTCCCCCGAAGCAGAAAATACTACCTGCTTGAAGATTTAAAATCAGCTTTAAAATCATTCACATGGACTTTTTTTTTTGGGGCGGGGCGAGGTACAGAAGCCTACAGTTGTTGACTGTTTGTTTTTTATGTTAGGTTTTTTTTAATCTTTTAGTTCCCTCTCATAGCTTGAGGCATGCAAGCTGGATAGAAGTGATATGAATAAATGTATTAAAAATATACTCAATATATTTTGAGGTAAATAACATTTTACTATCACTAGGTGGTTAATTTAAAAAATATACATATAAAAGTTAATTTGTAGATATTAATTGAACACTATTTTAATGTTATTCCCATCCAATATCAGACAGTGGGTTTAAAAAAAGTAAAAAGACTGTGATATGCAATGTCTTTTTTTCCTTTTATAGACTTGGCAAAGACCATCAGTTTATGGCCTGTTTCGTTTCTTGCCAGTAGACAGCACTGAAAGTTATAAAACTAAAACAATTGCTTTCATTTATATCTTTTCCTGATTACTCTGATAGCTGAAATGTCTGAGGAAGTTCAGAATCTGTAAAGCCTGTCACATTATAGAAACATGTCTCTTTAAACTAAATGTGAAATTCCAGTAATTGAAGTGATAAATCTACTGTTTTTGCTGGGGTACTTTTGATGAGAACTATAGTAGTAAATTAGAAATTATTCTCTGCTGTTATATCATGGTAAAAGCCTTTCCATTATCTGTTGTCAGTCACTAGGTATGGGCAAATAACTCAGTTGTCAATCTAACTGTGAAACCTTAAGTTCTGGGAATAATCAATAAGGAAAAAAACCAAAACCTCTCTATTATCTTCATGTAATTCTTCAGACAACTTGAAGTTGTTTTTTCCCTTTTTACTTCTGCACATCTCATTTATTCACAGATATATTGGATACCTTAGAATATTTCATTTTTAATAGCAAGTTACATGTCAGCTTGTTTTCAAATGGTATATGAGAGTTACACTTCAATACGGGTAGGCAGCTCTACCTGTGTGTCTAAATGCAATTTTACACATGATCCAGACTTAATTAAATTAGCAGTAAAAGCCACCTACATTTTATTATTGATTTTTCAGCTATACTATTTACTGCCTAATATTTCTATTTTAAAAGTCCGTGATTTTCTGCTCATTCAAAGATTCATGTAAACATAATTTGAAAGACCACAACGAATCTGAACGGCAATACAAGGAACGAATATTATATGCCATATACTTACATTACAATCTGGATTAACAAAAAGCACAAGCAATCGCTTCCATCAGTTATGATGCCAAGATAAACCTTCGCAACCTTGCTTGGTGCAAGAGATGGAAGGAAGCAGCTCATGTAGTTCTTAGCTCTGACACTTACTCATTCTGTGACCACTGCAATATCACGTAACCTGCCCCTGCCCCATTTCATCAATAGGCAAAATAGAAGAAAGAACCAAACCAAACCAAACCAACTGCGAGTCATGATCACCAGCTAGACTGCTAAAAAGATGCATCAAGGTTGGGAAGCTGTGCAGGGATGTGTGGCTGGAACTACTAGCTAACTGTTTTTAACATTTCTAAAATAATCTTGTATTACTTATTTAGAAGACGACTGAGCTAAATGGCTGGAATAGTGTTGGAGAAATATTTTCCTGTTCATATTTACAAGTAAATTCTTCAAAATCTTTTGATCTAGTATGAGCTCCAGATAGAGAATTTGGGCTGAAATACGCATCCAGAGAATGTCTACACAGAACATTTTTTTCCCCTCCTGATTTTACCATATAATGGAAATTGATGTCATTTGTGAAATTTAGATACCGGTGCAAATTCCAAGTCCTGGAAATGTAGGAGGTTCAAATTCAAGGTTCTGAATCGGTCCCAAGTCCATTTTACTTATTTTAGAGAGGAAGAATTATTTGCAAGTAAGAGATGAAAATTACTGTTTCAGCTGTGAATTTGACCTTGTAATATTAGAATAGGTGAACAAATGATGATTAAAGTATTTGAAACTTCAACTAAAATCAATCAATGAGAACCAAAAGAAAACACATAAAACTGTGCATAGCGATTTTCTGAGTAATTGCTAAGAATATTAACAAAACAATGTATTTATATACTGGAAATTTGTGCGCTTGAAACAATGCCATATAAGAACAACAAAAAGAAAAACTGCTCATAAAGGAAGAGATTCTTGGGTTGTTCCACTTTAAGCCCAGATTCTACCAATTTAATATTGTAAGGTACAACTGCTTGGTACCCAAAGAACAAAGTCTCTTTGATTCACAGGATAAGGCATAAAACACGAACTAATAGCCCGACTTTCTCTTTCCACTTGCTTTTGAAAGGAGAAGGAAAGGAAGAGTGGGTGAGGAAAATGAGCTGAGGTAAAAATTTGTATCTGAAGACCAACCTACTTAATATTTTTCTTGAAGACAGGAGGTGTAAAAGACCAGAAGAAATGCAATATGAGAAAGGACTACTGAGGTTGTAGTTCAAATTTTTCCTTAAATACTCTGAGGATAAGAAGGGGCATAATAGCTTTTCAAAAGAAGTTAATATGTAACTGCAAAAGCACCTACTCTGAAACATAAGCCATGTGCATACAGTTTCCCGATAACATTTATATGAATATGCACAGAACAAACTTGCCTAAAATTACCCACATACTATTAAATCACATTTTCTTTTTAAATCAACCATTTAAAATGCATCTCAACTCATATGTAGATCTACAGCCCAGAAAAATTGCATGAATCTTCAGCTATGAACTAAAAAATAGCAAACATAGAGAAATTAAATGCGTTCCCAAAACTCAGGAATATGTAAACAAATTATTGCCAATGTATGCGAGCTCTCTCATTTTTTCCTTTACTATTCCAATTTTATTGTCCGAAAGAGTAATTGACAAATATTGGTAAATGAAAATATAAATTCTATGTTGAATGAAGCATTTACTTCACATAAAATACCGTAAAAGTAAGAAATTAGCTATTCAAACCACAAGACTGCATTGATAGTAAACCATAGCCAGTGTGCCATACTGCAAATGTACCACTCTCTTAGTAAGATGTGAGCTAATTCATAAAACTCCTCTCTGCATTCTATTTTGAGTTTTTTATTTTCTTGTTATTTATTTACAAGCAGTTTCTCAATGTGACTGCCACAACAGTAGAGCACCACAATGCAGCAGTTCCCAAACACAATTGGAAGAAACATTGTACCTTCGTGTGAGTACGTACCTTCCAGAAATGACTTGCTCTAGCTATCTACTGTATATTTTTTGGAAAATACATATAATTTCTTATGCAAATGATAAAATGCTAACCTTCAGTAAAATACCAGTGACTGAAAGCTTCATTAGAGCGTCTGGAGGGGTTTCTTTACTGTGCCTGAGTTTTCCTTGGTGGAAGGTGGGATGTCACAAGGAAAAGATCATGATTACCTGGGTTTCAGTTGCTCAGAGCAGACATAAAAGTGCCGACCGGTCCAACGAGCACAAGACCTGACACAGCCAAAGGGTGTGGGAAGCACTTCTTGCACAATCTCTGCCTTGTTCCTACTCTCCTCCCTGCACCCTTTACATACTGCTCGTCCTTCCATCACTGTCATCTCTCCCAGTGGCCCTAGCGTCCTCTCTTGCCAGGCCTTGTCTTTATCAGCAAGCCTTATACTATAATTCACCCAGTTACAACGAAATCCATCTACTTGCACTGGAGCTACTCCTAGAACACAGGTGCCTTAACGTGTTTTAAATTAGGTTTACACCAATTTAGCTATACATTGTAGATTATACAATCATGAAGAATAACAAGGCAAAAGGAGAGGGTGGAGAGAGGAGACATGAAGCTTAAAGTAAATACAAACAATGAACATCACTGTACAGTGAGGAGATATTTCTGATACTTCAGTAGAGACTGAAGTAAAGGAAAAGAGAATCAAGTCAGCTCTAGAATGAAACAAATTGGAGAGAGAAGTGAGTTTCAAAAAGGGAATGAAACAAACCAAGCTGGGATGCATGAATTCCAATGCACCTGAAGGACTGGTCTGAGGTTCTTCTTTCCTCTTTTGTGCTTACCTTCTATTTAGCTAGCAGTGGTACCTGTATGTTAAGTCCATGATGCTTTCTAGGACATTGTGTCCCAGAGCACCACTGCTGATGACAAACGCACTACCTTTTGTGTCCTCCTTTTTAAAAAAAAAAATCTTCCTTAATAAATTAGTCACTTATGGTTCTCATAAAGCTGATACAAAGCTTAACAGAAGACTGAAATCTGGCTATCCAAATTGCAGTCTACAAGACAATTCTATTTGGCTTAGGGAGATATGTCCCATCACATAGCATGAAAAGGTTTTTCTTGCCATCTGGCTCCTGAACAAACTGTTATAGTATAACCTAGTGCATGTTTGTCAAGAAGCTTGATAGTCTGGTTTAAATTATAACCTGGTTTCATTTTCTTTTTTTTTTTTTCTTCATGTTGACTGAGATTTTCCATGACTGGTTCCTTCCTGGTGATGCTCTCTGGAAAGTCTGAGAAAATCCACGCCAGCTACTTTTCCATCATGTGAAATTGAAAGAAGAATAAAACCCCCTCATTGCAAAAAAAAAACCAACAACAAAATCAAAATGTAATTCAGATGCAGCAGGATGTTGGAAATTGGCATGTATACACCATGCACTGTTAAAAATACACTCATATCTGAAACTGCAAAAAAAGGTTAGCAAACAGAACTGAATGACTAAAACTCACTTTTCCATAGACTATATAGCCAAACTAATGAAGTTCTGACGTCTTTTATGAAGCAAAATTTATTGTATAAATTTTCTTCTATTGAAATATAATTAATAACAGTAACAAAAAAACCCCAATCTCTTTCTATAACACAGTATCAGTAATCATGTTCATACATTATCATGTAGGACTGAACAGGTATTTGGACTATTAGCGGTTAGAAAATGCACAAAATGGAGACTGTTGCATGGGGAATGTATTGAAAAAGATGTACTAAACTTTTTTTTTCACAAAAAAACCCTTAAGATAATAAAATTTCTGTCTCTTTATTGTGGCAGTAAACGTGGCAACTTTCAAAGCTAAAACATTAGCACCTATTTAAGCATAACATTTTTTTAACTGCACTATAAAAAACAATTAACAAGGTAATCCTTTTACACAGTCTTACACAAATATATAAATCACGCTTTCTGAAAAGCAGAAAACAGAAGAGATCATGGAGCAAAAAGGTAAAAAAAAAAAATCATTTGAAATTTTAGTGTCTCTCCGTAAGTGGGAATTGAGAGAAAAGACACGTGATAAAATACTCTGCAATGAAGACTTCACCCTTCAGTCATCAATAAACGGAGTTCACAATGGGGGACTACGATATTCACAGCCAGCGGTACCAAAATTAGAATTAGCCCTTCTTAAGTCAAAAGAACAACTTGGGATGAGTAAGATATGATTCCATGTTAGAAGACAACTCATGGTTTGGCCCACTCTAAACTACCCTAAAGAAATGGGGCTTTAAAGAAAGTCTCTTCCAGTCAGTATTAATAGCTGCTAAAATTAAAATGTAGTCTGCTCAGTTCCATTTACCTCAGGATCTGATTTCTGACCTACTTCAGATCTCATTCACGTCAATAACTTTTTTTTTCTTTACTTTGATACCTTAATTGCAAATATCCTTAAGGATGTGAAATTCTCATGCCAAAATTTACATGTATACTATTAAACTACAAACCCAAGCAACAGCACAAAGCTTATGCTGCTAACTGAATAAATTCAAATGCAGCAATCCCTGTTTTTTTAAGTTTAATGATGAGAACATGATAGCACATTATACTCAAATAAACTCAGTTTCAGGGTAAAGAATAAGTTTACGGTCTTTTTGCTCTTTTGTCTGGTGTCTAAAGAAGGTACATGAAGTTGCTTGAGTAATTGTCTTTCTTTTTTACAGTGATTTTCCAGTTTTTTACCTTAGACACAATATTAAGAAAAGTCAAGTTTAGTCTTCCAAAGTTTGGCTAAAGGACAATGGAAAAACACAGAAGGCAAAGAAACCCTCTGGAATATACAAATGCAAGATTGTATCTCTTTAGGCAAAGCTGGGCCATGGAGTCCACAGTCTGACTTGGGGATGGTTAGGGGCGAGCTTCACACAACAATAAAACTGAAATCTTTTGAACTGTGACTCAGACTTAGGGTTCTGGTTCATAACAAAATCACAGTTTTACAAAGCTCTTCTTTTGCCATCTTAGTCTCTAATAACAATTTTTTTTTGAGAGAAGCCACTTTCATGATTTTTGTTACCTCTAAACTGTAGCTGTTTGAGCTAAAGTTGACTCTGAAAAGAAGTGGCTTAAAGGAACCTACATATCAATATGGACACTGAACAAACATTCACCGGTTTTGAAATACGGGTTTAAATCCTTCTTTAGTGGAGATGGTGCAAACAGCACCTAACTAAGGTACAAGTTCTCCCTGTTAGAAACTTCACTGTATGGAATCACTCACAAGCCATCTCCACTAGTCAATCTGTCCAGTTGATACTGGCAAAGCCTACAATACTTAAAATAAACCTCCAAGGCATAACTTGTGGCTTAAAGTGCAAATTACAATTCACTGAATTTTACAGTCCTTAAATGCAGATTTCCTAAGTGTATTTGGAAAAAAAATGCCCAAAGCTTTTGCCTACTGAAGAATTTTGCACCTTCAGTTCCACTCATGATTTCAAAACATTCATGACCAAAGCAGGCCAGAATCTCTCTACCTCTTCTGCTGTATTTACCACAGAGAAAAACAGAGGGTCAGTGTCACCTATGTAATTTAAACTGCAGTATTTTAGGTAAGCTGTGTCACTCTGAAGAGTTGGGAGAGAAGTGTCCTTTGACTGTTACCTATTGCTCCTAGACTGAAAGACAGCACAATTTAGTATGTGGGTACTCTCAAAAGTGAGGACCCCTCTTATATACCAGGAATCTTCAGGGACTGTTTATCCGCATGCCACTGGAGTAACCAAACAGCCTGAAGGGACTTTCCATAAGGTAAATCTGGCCAAACATATAGGAAGGGTAATAAAATATTACCAAGACATTAATAAAAAAATTTTATATGCCCTTTGACTTTCTCATATTAATAAGTAGCCTGTTCCCTTGCCACATTTAAACAGACCTAATCCCTAAAAAAGAAACGGATTTCTGTCTTGAGTACATATTAATAAATGACATATCCCCCTTTTTCTTACATACTTCGGTCACAAGTGAAACAGCTACTACTGACTGCATGCATATCTTTAAATTATGGTAACTGTTATAGTAATTACTATACATACATGATAAATAAATGCAATCATTGGGTATCAGTGTCTCATTGTGGTAAGCATGATCAGTTCCCCCAGCTGTCTTTCAGATTCTCTTGAAATTGAGTGAGATATCATACTGTCAATTACACCAATAGTTCATTTTTGAGGATTTTTCCTCCAAACCATGGCAGCTAGAAATCTCTGTATATTGCACCGCTAAATCAGAAGATGTTAGCTTAAGGGAAACAATGTAGCCCACATGCCTACAAGATCCCAAGCCTTGAACGCTGATGATCTTTTATCCACAAAATTGTCTATGAGGGCACCTACTGCCACCCATTCTTGCACAGAATTTTGTCCACATACATCAAATTATATGCAAAGCAAATATTTTCAAAGATACTAATTTTCATTTGTGTCTAATAATACAAACAGGTTCCACAGTAAGCATATTTGTTGGGTTTTGACAAGAATATGCATCTGTTGTCCTCTACAAATTTTTATTTTCTTAGAGAAAAACACTTAAGATTATTCTTTCTTTGGAAGTAACCATCATTGCTTCTCATCTTACTTTTTAGAGGAAAAGAGAAAGAAAGCAGATTAAACACTATGTTTTTATTCTTTCTTATATGCTTATAAGAGAAGGAGTAAATGAAAACTGAAAGCTAGTCAGTAACATAGCCACTACTTAGAAACTCTTTTCACAGAATCACAGAATCTTCATGGTTGGAAAGGACCTTTGAGATCATCGAGTCCAACCAAACAACCTACAATCTCTGCCACTAGAGCATGCCCTGAAGTGCCACATCTAGACGTTTCTTAAACACCTCTAGGGATGGTGACTCAACCACCTCCCTGGGCAGGCTGTTCCAGGGCCTGACCACTCTTTCAGTAAAGTAATTCCTCCTAATATCTAACCTAAACCTCCCCTGCCACAGCTTCAGACCATTTCCTCTGGTCCTGTCATTATTCACCTGGGAGAAGAGGTCAGCCCCCACCTCCCTCCAACCTCCTTTCAGGTAGTTGTAGAGGGCAATGAGGTCTCCCCTCAGCCTCCTCTTCTCCAAGCTAAACATGCCCACCTCCCTTTTCTTGCATCCCCATTCAATACACTAACATGGAGTGCTTCTGCTGAATAAAAGTAATGTTTTTTGTATATGCAGATAGGCGACTTCAAAATCAGCAACACCACTTCCAGTTTCACCCTTTGAAAGCTGGGTACCAGATGAGTACAACCACGTAAGTTCAGAAACAACAAAGAATCTCAGCTCTCAGATTTGTTGATGCTCCTTCTTCCAGTGACACTACCACACTGCTGTAACAAGCCACAGTATTTAATTGTTGATCAACTATTTATTTTTAATGGTGGTATAAAAAAAGAAAGCCAGACTAGGGAAAAATAGGACTTTTACTAAGCTGTTATTGTCCCCTCCAGTTTGCTTCCAGGCTCCGCAATATAAATCCATGTTGTTCTATTTTGAGGATGTTTTCAGGTGCATTGAAGTGCACTTCAGCAGATCCTTGAAGCACAACGTGGATTGAAATGAAGTTGCCTGAAGATATTTGTAATAGAAATCTGTGACACAGCACTGTGCCTTGAGAAATTGCTTGATACTTATTAGAAAGCATCATGTTAATACAACGCTGTTAATACAGAGCTCTATGAGAATGCATAATAAAAAGGTTGTTAAAAAAATTTTACAAAGGAAGTGGCAGGTTTGGGGAAGGGAGTAGAAATGGGAAGACGAAGAGAGGAAGGTTTTAAGACATTCATAAATACATAGTTTAACAGCCAGCAGTAGTCCTCCTCCCTCCTCTAGTCCCCCAAGGCCCCCAAAATAAAACAAAACCCAATCCCTAAGTGCATATTTACTTCATCATTTAAAATTAACTGCTTTTTCCTCAAAAAACATTCAGGGAAAGAAAAGCAGGTAAAACTATAAAATATTAGTTTTCCTGTTTTAGCATCAAAATTCCAGAGAAATGGACTGCAGGTAAAAAAAATAAATTGAAAAGCATTATAAAAGTGTTTTTTGCTTCTGGATGAGCATTTCTTAAGTAAGATTTAGGCCAAGAATGTTTTTAATATCTAGGTCATAAATTCTTTCCTATTAAGGAGGTTTATAATGGAAGTACAGGCAGACCTTCAACTGTCATGGAGCAAATAGTGATACCTCAATAAACTTGGCAACTATTTAAAACAGCCTTATAGGATTTCATTTTAAAGAAGAAGGAGATTCTACCAATTATGGGCCCACTCTAACTGATTATAAATTTCCCTTCCCTTCAGTAGATGTTCTCCCCATAGGGAGGGCAGGAACATGGGGAATGCTTACTGTTCTAACTCCCAGCTCTACAGCATGGACTCTCTGGCCTAGGCGACACAACACGGCATAAACGCAGATGCGTTGTGTGCTAATACAACTCACAGCTGCCTGACTTTCACCTCTGGTAGATTTTGGCAGTGGCATAATTAACTGTAGCAGACAAGTCCTCGCTATTTGAATGTGTTATCTAGACAAGCAGTAGTAGCAATGGAGTTTTGCTGGGCAGGAACTATCCATGAACTAACAAGATTTAAAAAAAAATAATTAAAAAATGGGCTTTTTGTGGACAATTTGTATAGGAGACAATGATTCAAAATAACAGGATACCCCATAAGGTATTGCACGTATGGGAGACTGGCAGACAGATTTAACTGATTGCAGGAACCTGCTATTTAGATCTTCCCCTAGCTTTACTGACATAGCCCAAATGAGATTACTGCTGATCCCCTGCTCCTAATTTAAGCTGAAACCTAATATATTGGAAGAAATATGCAACATTATTTTGCATGTGGACAAACAGTCATGAATTGGCCCAGCTGCCCACCTCTAAGTGTCTAGTGGCATCTGAGATGCTGAAGGCTATTTGAGAGGTCCACCTGGGGCAGACAGGCCAGAGGAGGCACTGGAGACCATGCCCTCCTGCAGAGGCAACAACAGATTGGAGGGCAGCTCAAATCCAAGCATGTGAACTGCATGTGAATAGCTCAGCCAGGTGCCAGCACGTATGATGTTAGCACAACTCAAACTGCGACCAATTTTTAGAATCCAGGTGCTAGTTGTATGGATTAAAGTACTGTCTTATTTTCACAGACTGTTTGAGGAGGCACATTTTTTACATTCAAATCGATCTGCACAAATCTCTGAATGTGTTTTAATGAAGAACAGAAATTCTAATTTACCATATCTAGCGGCTATGGTGAATAGTATGAAGTCTCAAAATAAATATTCTATTTTTACAAATAGTTTGCTATTTCTTTGAACTTCCTGCATTTACTATAATTCCCACCTATGATGAGTGGGATCTCTTAACAGGTTAAGAGATCCCATTCATGACATGTCATACTATATGCTAAAAGTTATTTTAAAAATTATTACTCTTTTCAGTCTTTTACAACAGAAAGCTTTGTTAACACATTCTTCCTGGGAAGAAAGGACTGTGGCATTTCTCAACCATGGTTAGGGGAACTATCCAAAATTGGTTAGTCCTCTTGTAATGACTAAGGAAGTGCCATGTTCACAACTTTGGGAAATTTCATGATGCGTGGGAAGCCAAGCAGACTACCAATTAGAAACACTGAACAACTGGTATCCATCAGAAGGTCATAGTCAGAAGTTGCAAAAAGGGGAAGGAAGTATGACTCTTGGGAATGGTAAATAATAGAGAAGGCAGAGGCTAAAAAGTAAAGAAAGTCATAAAGTAACAGTATACAAATAAAACAGAATATGAGCAGATGGTGAGAACAAAGAGGAAAAAAGGTAAGAAGAAATGGACTGGACATGTAGGAAGAAGGTAAAGGAGAATGGCTGGAGGAACTATAAAGAACAGGGAAAACATTTAATCAGGAGGATGGGAATAGGAAATAGATGAGAGAGTAAGTTTAAAGACAAAGTTAAATGAGTAAAAACAGAACAGGTGAAAGGAATAAGAAACAAACAGGCAGAAATGACAGAGGTGAGAGGAGTCACAAAGGCAGCCCTGACGGAAAAGAAAGACTACTGTATAAAAAGCAAAGAAGAGAAACTGTTGAAGGGTAGCCTCGCAGGAGGAGCCTTAAGGAAGAATGCAACAAATGTGCCAAGTGATCTGATTTCCATATCAAAAATGTGTGACCTCTTCACGGGAGCTTACTACTCGTATTTAAAAAAAAAAAAAAAAAAGAAAGAAAAAAGAAAAAAGAGGGCAATGCTAGTGATAACTATCATAAGAAACAAACTAAATTTCATCTGATTTATTAATTCTTTTTCCCTCTAGAAGTCTAAGATACCCTTTCAAGAGAGTTTTTATTGCTAAAAATGTTAGTTTTTAAATGTAAACTTCCCTGCTTTTGCCCAGTTTATTAAAAGCTCCCATTCAATCAACAAAATACAAACCAAGTTTGGGAAAGGACTTGAATTAGCTTCTCTGAACAGAAACTACAGACATACAACAGCTCCAAGTAAAACAGCAAGGCCTTTTGTCTTAAACACCAGAAATGCAACACAAACAAAATATAATAAAAAATGAAAATTCAGGTACAGGAATTATGTATTTTATACTGAATAATTATTTCTGTACTGCCCGTAAATCCTCTCTGGTAAGCTGTGCATCTAAAACTCATCGAACTGCCAAGGGGTAAACGCAGCTCCATCCATCACACAGCCACTTGACAAATACATTCCATAATAGAAGTTTATTTTTATGGGAGGCTGAATCAAGGACTTTCCCATGCATACAAAAACTTGTCAAAATTATTTATGAGTCTTGCTGAGACACACAATATGTCATATCAAACTCCTATTTTCCTTCCAAGCACAGACTGTCAATATCTCTGCTACTATCAATAATGTGGAACACCGCTGCTATAGGCCCTCAGGATTTTGAGGTCATTTGCCCATCCTAGCCTGCTGCCAGACGCTGTCTCTAGCTGCAATGCAGCTGAGGAGAGGTGTATTTACAACCTCTATGAGGTGTAGTTAAGGTAAGCACTAGGGACTGCATTCAAAGGCTTTGCCAACATAAAATAAAATGGAAACATATGTTTGAAAAATTACGGTTGACTATAGCTAGAGTTATGAAAATAATGAAAAAAATGGCATTGGCCTCTTTCTAAATTAGAAAATCCAAAAGCTTACCAGCATTCTCTGGCATAATTAAACAAATAATCCCCTCTGATTAATATGTTTGCACCTTTCTGAAACTATGCTAAGGAAATCCCACACCCAACAAGGCTATTATTACCCTTTTTGACCAGAAAGACAGTTTAAAATCTCATGATCTTTGCTAATAAGGAAGAGAAACTCATGAAACAGTCTTTATTTAACACAACCTGTGTTATTTGCAAAAAAACACAGGAAGTCTTAAAGCAAATACCAGTGTTTTTGCCAATGGGGCAAAAGCGCACTGTGCAAAAAGCACTTAGCTTTCTAAAAGCCATATCCCCAGAACACGTTCAGCCATGTCTTTTTCAGCTCTGTTGTTTTTTCTGCTGGCTGTTTTGCAGACACTACACAATCAGTGTATCCCAGCTGGGACAGTAGTTCCCCATATTTCTGTGGCTGGACTTGACCTCTTAATATTTTGTATTAATATTTTGCACCTTTCCAGTACCAGCCCTTTCCTCACCAAGTTGGACTACCCCTTTCGCCACCCCTGCTGCCACCAGCTTTGCAGCCGGTCTCACAGGGCTGAGTCCATGTTTCTGCTGTGGAGCTAACACCTGGTTGCCTCCAGTCACCTCTCCCTGCAACTGCTCAGGTATCTCCACGCAGGGCTCCCTTTCCAGGGTCACAACACAGAAACAGCCATGGTGGCCTTGCAGAGCCGGCACATGTCTCACAGATCTTGTGTGCTTGGGTTACAGGCTGTGCCTCGCCTGTAATGCACTCCTCCTCGCCAGCCGGGAGCTACTCGGCAGTGATAACCAACAGATTCCCACTTGGGACAGATTTGCTCTGCAATTCATCTGCAAACTGATTATTGGCATGAATCCCCCCCACGAAGGGGGATTCACATGGCATATGGCAGGAGGTTCTCCCCTCAAAGGCAAAGTTACGGATTCATCTCAGCCCAATGGCTGTTGGATATGAAAGACTGCCATTTGGAAAGCCACCGAGCCTCTGATTCCTCTTAATTTTTAGCTGCCCTTCTATGAATGATAGCATGTGCTAGGGATAAACTATCCAAATCTGAGAGGAAGAATTTCTTCAATGAAAGCTTACAGTGGGAGATTTATTTAGCTGTTTCCTCAGACTCGACCATCACAGTAGAGGGGATCATATTGACACCGTAATTAGCTTTGAAGGAGATGACTTGGGTATTGGAAAGAGTGTGGTGGCAGAAGCACAGAAATCTGTGGCAAATTCACACTGCAGAGAAGAAGGGGTACTGTGCTGCCAGGGTTACATTGCTTCCAGTATTGCATGCAGGACAGCAAGAATTGCTGACAACAAAAGTTCCTTTTGTAAAGTCCCAGTGTTTTCAGCAGCAAATATCCCGAATGTCTGTCCAATGGCAGCATTGTCCCATCCACTAAATTTCTTTTTTGAGCAGGTGGTTGGGAAAGTGCATAAGGCACAAGGCATTCATGCAAAAAATGCCTTACAGGTCCACTGCTATGTATACTTTAAATCTTATTTCCCAAAAGCTGTATTAACTCCCGTGGTTGATAGAGCTGGAAAGAACATGCCCAGGTGAGTTCCTCTACTCTTTGATGGGCTGACAGCTCCCGTGCATGCACATAACCTACGGCAGGGTCAGTTTATGGATCTTGAGGAGCTATGTGTACCCTGGAAAACTTTTCAGAAAAATAAAATTGGAGTGACATTAAAAAAAAAAAAAAGGTAGATGATGAGGTCTACAGGGTGGATTATCGTTTCCTACATGTCTGTACAATAGCTGCCCCAGGAAATCAGAGATTTTTAAATTCTACCATCTCACAAACACCAACTTCTCTAAGTACTAATATAGAACATTGCTAAAATAATAACAAATAATGAAGAACAAAATAATCTCATTGTCAAATTAGAGCTAACATTACAGAAAAGACTACAAAAATGTTTTTCTCATAATTTTTAATTGTTCCAATACAATAGGTTTGCACTGTTGTCTTCAATTTTTGCCTGCCCAGAGAGAATTTAAAGAAGGCTGTTCACAGCCAAGCCAAGGAAAAAAATAAAAGTACTGGTAGCCCATGTGAACACATACAAGTTTGTCCAGAAGCTGCATTTCCAGTACTTTAAAAAAAAAACACTTTCTTAAGGCATAAGGGCAACAGAGCTATTTAACAATTTTTGTTAGTCGTTTAAAACTGTCAGGAATCTGAGGTCTTTTTAGTGGTATACTTTCCACATGACGTAGGTACGACTCATTTTGTCCCTAACAGAAGCCATCGTGCCTATTACTCTTTGAACACTGCACTGCAAATGTACCTTTTAGACGGAGCAAAATATAATCCTATTGATTTTTCTCAGCCCTAAAATGTAATAATTTGAGATTATTTTCAGGCAACGATAAGGCTTTATGACCTAACAGCTGATCACCTTTTTATACCTCACCACTGATGCCGATTACTAAACCCAGAATCCCAGCTCCTGTTAAAACATATTTATAAACACAATAACTTATTTAAGTTTAATGTCCCTGTGGTAAATCATATGCTGTTATTAAAGTGCTGTACTTACTGTACCACTCTTGTCTTCTGAGACAGTGAAGATGGTGCCAAAAATGACTGAACAGGCAAGGAAGACTAACTACTGTATTTTATACCCAGAGAGACAGCAGTAACTGATGCACAGCAAATGTCCTTTTACTCATAACCATTTTGCAATATTAGAAGAAGGAGCAAAGTCAAAGATTAAAACACGAACAGCCTGACTCGCCAATGACTTGCATCCTGAGTAGCCATTTAACACTTGTGCAAAGTAAATGTAAAACAGTAACATTCTGACTAGCAGCAATTTACATTCTCTTTGCACAGGTTTAAGTGACTACACTAGAACAGGGAGAAAAGGAACCACCTCGCTGCATTTCATCAAAAAGGCAAGACATTTTTAATAGCACTACATGTATAAACTTTTAGACTACGTGATAGTTATAAGCACTGGTTTTCACATCCTATCCTTAATTATTTTCATTAGAAGTACATGACTGAAATGAGATGATTTGGTCTCTTCCCTGCACCGGTCCTGTTCTTTTGCCTGTAAAAAGCATCACTACATTTCAGTCACCTTCGGAGGAATTCCCAGGAAGGTAAGACACAAGAATGCAGTTGCTTTACGGTAGCTGCTTTTTTCTCTCACCCAAGATGTGTTTCACTCCCGCAATGTCCTTAACCAAACATTTTCCTTCTCTTTCTGTCAAACTAAGGAACTTTGTTAGCAACACCGTAGGACAGGAGATAACTATAGAGCTCTCTAATTGTTCAGCTCTTGCAAGGGCTGAGCCTGATCATTCACTGAATTGTTGAGTTGATGGGATTCGTGTAGCTGGTTATAAATTGATAATCTAAATTAATTCATTCAAGCAGAAATCGATTTTGTAACTCCTTGAGAGCTTGTAATAATGCTTACCTCCTACCGTTAGCTGCATTCTCCGTTTCATAAAGCTGGTCGGAAACAGCTGGATTCAGGTGACCTGCTAGCTCATTAAATCTGTTACATGTTCCTTCTGGTAAATGATATTAAGCTGAAATGTCCTTGCGTTGATTTTTTTCCTTTAATTTTATGACAGAAATAACCTAATTTGTAACACAAAATAACAATCTCCTTGGATTACTTTGCCTTGTTAAAATATTTTATGCATTTTTCATTTACACGAAGGTAATGGAAAAACACTTAAACTATCTGTTATTTAAACCACAAGAGATATGTTACTGAAAGTCTGATAGCCGCAAAAATGATTGCCTCTTCATAGTCTTTGCTTTATATCTGTAATAAAAGGCGGACAATTCAATTCATCGGTTAGTAAATAAAGTACGATAGTTTTTATTTTATTTGCACTGCATTGCAAGAACTAAAATCAGATTGCTTTTCGAATTCATTTAAAAATGGGCTCATTATTTTCCTTTTCTACTTCTAATGCAAAATGTCTGGTGTCTATTTTGAATGTTATACTTTTTTTTTACGATATAAAGCAAATATAACCTAATTCTAAATGTCAGATTAAAAGTATAAATTTCTTTCATCGACTCCTCTATAATTATTTAAATATCGGGTGACAGGATTGTCAGTAAGAAGTGCTGAACAACTGAATCTGAACACCTCACTATGGATCCGATACAAAGCACAAACACTTATTTCTCAGAACTTGATGACTTCTAACTATCAACTTTTATGACAAGCATAGAACAAGTGTCATGAATTACATTGCTGGAATATGCTGCAAGGTAAAAAGGACGTGTTTCTCACTAGATAAAGCCCAAATTCTACCAAGTCCAGTGCAGAAACAGAACCTGTGTAGGGAATGGGAAAATGCAATGTTGCTTTTCTGTACTGCCCATACTTCACACATGTAAAAGGATCGAACAACTCCAAAATGAAAAACTTAAATATGCCCTTGAATATTTCAGTTTACCATTTCCAGCAGACGTCACTGTAGAGCAAGGATTCATGTGGGCTGAAAAAATGGCAACACTATCCAAAGGAATTATGACAAAAACGTTTAAGAAGGCTTAGCTATTAAGATAATAGTAGCTAAAATCAGAATTATTAGCTTATTAAAATTAAAGATCCATAAAAAGATAAACCATCCTTTTAATTATCAGAAAGAAAAAGAGGTATTGATTTCAAGCTTCTGGCAATAACAAAGCACAGAAAAGCATAATACATACAAAATACGCCTATCCTTTGGGATGTATGAAACTCACAAACATAAAACTAAGCAGTGCACATGCATAAAAACTCAAGTATCATGTTTTCTAACACAAAAACTCATGTGATAGATACTAATGCGGCGAGTGTACAGCCAATACTACTACCCATAAAGAAACAACCGCTTTTTCACTTATACCTTTTCCTACATTTGTTATCACCAAACAGCCTCTCCTTATTCCCCAGATCCCAGTATTTAACTGCACATCATCATCAAAATGCCGTCCAATAGCATTTATTCAATAACATAAAAACAAGCATACAATAACAGTGAAAGGCAACGGTAGCTTTCAGAACCATAGTGAATGTATTATGGCTATAACATGTTGATGAAATACCTAATAATTTTTTCCTCTTTAAAAAAAATACCAAAAAGAATTCCTACCCCCCAGTATTTTTGCTGTAACATTTACTGCCTTAAGAATTAAGCCCACGAAGTCCATTCTGTGTGGTGGTGTTCAATCCTGACTGGCTGGAGTTTGTCTGAAAGACAAATGCTACTCAAGGTAGCGCAAGGCTAAATGTTGTAGGCAAGTCTCTGGGAAGACTTGTCTTTGAGACATAAATTCTAATGACAAAAAGCACATAAAGGGAACTTTTTCACTATACCATACCTCAAACAATGTGTCCTGCTTTCTCTGTGAGCTTGGGTAATTTGTCTGGCCTATAGCGAAGAGTCAGGGCCAAGTTTTTCCCAATTTCTTTGTTGTTTGTGATCCGATACTTGCATAACATAGGATGAAGCACTCTCCGTGTTTAGTACAGAATAGGGATTATAAAGCAACATAGCTCCTTTCCAAGGATGCAGGGGGAGGAGAGAGGGCACACAGAAACCTCTTGCCCATTCCTCCTCGTGAGCATTGGGCTCAATGGCCATCGGCTCTGGGGTCTGTTTTCTGTAAAAGAGAATATCTGTAGGCACAGCACCTACTGCAAAACAGTTTTAGCACTTTTCCTGAAGCAACAATGCATACATTGGGAAGGAAAAGCCATTCATCAGACTGCTTCTACGGGTATTTCCACTGGCCGACTTGAGGGTCCTTAAGAAAGCCCCTGGGACTGAGAGAGGTGGCTGGACGTGCTGGGGGCTGACAGCTGACTCCAAACTTGAGGACTCAGTGCATGGGCTTAGGGACCAAGCCAGTGGTATTTTCTGGAGCTTAAGGATTTTTTTATGTGCTTCTTTGTTAATTGTGTTTAGAAACTTTCCTTAAGGATTAATGGCTAAGTTTTGTGGTGGCCCATATAGCTATATGGCTCACCCTCACACTGCACTCCCAAACAGGTGCTTCTAAGAGGCAACAGGGCACTGAACGTCATTTGATTAAAAGATTTGAACATATTATTGCTCTGGAGAGGAAAAAGAACCAACTTCTATAGTATTCTGCTTGGCATAAAGGGTTTCCTACGGCACACTGTTTGCACTTGCTTTATGTATACTCTGTTGAATTTAAGGTACCCTTTTATGTGAAGAACACATCACATGATTATTGAACTAAAACAAGAACAGAGGCAAAACCCCACAGAATGAGTGAGCTGTTTCACTCTGCAAGTGAAGGACCGAGGAACTCTAACTGAAAGAGAGGAGCACCGTGGGTACCAATTTCCACTGGCGCTGTTTCACGAGCAGTGTCAACATTAACAGTGGGTTAGCGTAAACACAAACCACGCACAAACGCAAATTACACCAAACAGCAAAAGCGTGAAGATGGAGAACATTGCACTGCAACAGACAGAACAGTCTTGGCAATTTTCCTACAGTCATCCTCTACCTCCAAAATAATTGTAACTCTTGGCCAGTTTGCACTCTTCCAGTCATGTTGTGTTGTCTCAGTTATACCCAGGAATAATCACACCCAGGAACAATCATTTGCCATTTATAAGTTCAACAGTTCACAGCAGTTGAGCCTCTCTTATTTTCACAAGGATAATCAATGGCTGAATTCCTTTTTGGCAATAAAGGTCTTCTCAGTACAAATGCAGCAATTTTTAAAAAAAAATATAAATCACCCAGCAAAGGCCTAGGTCCAACGCTAATACTTTTGTACAGGAAAACGTGTATAGGCATGTATAAATGGCTTTAAAATCTCTATTATGAATTGTTTATTCATATACCTTCTACTAATGAAATATTACCAGCAGAATAACACATCTGGAGATGGATTTCTTTTTTTCTCTTGCTGTTAAATTCTTGCAGAAGATCGCAAAAGGAAAATACTAGACAAGACCAGAGAATCCTGTCTTTGCCAAAAGAGAAAATCTTTTTCAAAAAACCACGATCAGCGACTCCCTACTTCGCTTCTTAGCACCACCGCTCTTCATGTTACTTGCAAATGAAGCGCCACATGCACATCAGCTGCTGCCACACCCTTCCTGTTGCTAATCTGTCTTTTTAAATTTAATTTCTTTTACGGTGGCTTTTCCACCGTTTAATTAGGCCACGGGGAGTAAAGAGAGGCAGTCCCACTGTCCCTTCAGAGTTTATTTCACAGACTGTTCCCTTCAAGGATTTTATTTCTGTCGTTGAAAGCAGACATCCTCATATTGCTTAAACACAGAAAATGATTAATACAATGAGATTGTTATGCTCCTAGCTAAAATGGCCTTCTTTCTAATGTGAACTACAACAGCTTGAAAAGATGGGCGCTGACACTACACTACAGCTGACAGTTTTTCTTTTTTTAGTTGTACTATTATTGGGATCTGTAATACTGCGTGACCCATAATAATAATCCCACCATTCTCCTCATATTAATATCATAAATTCTGCAGACATAGATGATATTATCATATATCAAATATGACCATAAAACCAATGTGATCTTAACACCTTTGGATTTATCTTGAAAAGAAAAATACTAGATAAAATCATTTATGCTGATATCACCAAGTCTTTACTGGGCTACAGTAACATGTTAAGATTACAGTATATTTTTAGGAGGATAGGCATTTCTGACAGATTTATTAATCTGTTCCTTGAGTTAAACTTGTGGATAGTTAATTTGTATGTTATTTAACAGTCCATGCTTTCCCTTCTGTGTCCCCAGCCACAAGCTTGAAATTCCTCAAAAGCTGAATTCGGTATAATATTCAGTGCATTTATTAAATAGCCTAGTTTAAAGGAGCACTAGCCAGAGATAATATTTTAGAATATTTAAGTGGCACCTGCTAGTGCCATTGCAGTTAAAGGTCTCAAAGGTAATGCAAACACATTGCGGGTTAAAATGGCACGCTCCGCTTTGGAGTGATTTAAAATGAAATCCACGGCATACAAATATCAAATTGACTTAATACTGGTTTCAAGTTATGTATGTGTGAGACCACTTATACTTCCCAGTAACGCGATCGCAGTAGAGGACTCTGGAACACTTAGGAGACTGAAGCAAAAGCTGAATTTAAAATACTGAAACCTTCAATTTGCCACCTCCTTCTTCCCACCTCTGCTCTCATCAGAATTAAAATTTCCAGACAGATTGTACAATGTGATTGTATGTTTGGACAACTGCTATAATAATAATAAAAAAAAGAGAGAGCATGAAATGGCTGAGATGCTGAGGCTGCCAAAGTAACCGTGCCACATGCAAACATGATTATCCTTGTTTCAAGTAAAAATTTTAAGTAAAATTTACTCCAGCATGCAGGAACCATCCAGAGGCCTGTATACCACTTACGCCTTCAGTCAAGAGCACTATGGCAGCAGAAGTGCTGTACTCGTACTAAGTAATGATGGAGTAATATTTGTGAGGAATTTTTATGGGGCACTTAAACCTATGTGCTATGAAATCCCCTTTTACAGAGATGCTCTGCAAAGCACCAAACAGGCTTGTCTGGGAAAAAGAAGGCAGAAGCAGAACAAAAGAAAGCAACAATGAACAGCACAGCCTCAGAAATACAGATCAAAAGCTGCTCTATGGGCACTGGGAAGAGGATTCTTTCCCAATTTCTTTGCAGGAAATGTATTCAGGCCTTAGGTCCAGCCGCTTGTTTTGTATATTGTTGGCATGAGGCTCTGTCCCTCAAAGATCACAACACCTCTGTGAGAAATTATCTCATTTTTTTTCATATGTCCACATCTCTCATGAAAAGCAACACATGATGAGATTTCAATATTATAGTTGCCAGGAACTATATAGGAACCAAATTTCTTTGTGGGGTGCACAGGCATTTCAACAGGGTAAACAAGTTTTCCTTCACTGAGCAGTCATTTAAAGACCAGAGCCTCCGTTGAACTGCTAACAAAGCAGATGGGAGTAAGTAGGGAGCAAGCACAGTCCTGGCCCTGTCTCCACAGAATGCACAGAGAAAGGGGCAATGGCTGGTGCAGTCAGGGAAGAGTCATTCTTCTTGGAACAGTTTCTAACACCACAGCGCTACCAACCATTGCAATCTTCTCACGAGCCGTATTAGCTCAGATATTTGAGGGTTTAATGTCCCGAGTTGAATGGTTAAGAAAGATCTCTTTTCCACTTTTGGGGGAAAGAGGGAAATTCAGTGACTCGAAATACAGTAACAGAGTTCTGAAATTACCACCCAGACAAAAAAAAAAAAAGAGCAGCTATGCAGCAGCATGTGGAGCTGGCGATGCTGACATTCTGTTGCCTTCACTGTAACCAGAGGGCTGCAGGAGAACTCGGCTTTGGGCAGATGATCTCCCACACAACCCAGACTCGCAGCTGTGACTGTATGCCACAATCTACTGCTTGATACACAAATTCCCTTTGACACTGATGACTTTAATGGCTTCTTCTTTGTAGCATTATAGTATATGGTATAATTAATTCAGGAATTAAAGCTGCCTAAATACATTCAGACACAATCAGGCAGCTCTTTTGGAGCTCTTGCCATCTACTTTGTCAATAACCCTAGTTTAAAGGTTGATGTTGCTACACATCAATACCATAAGAAATGTCCACTCTGGATATTTACAATACCTGTCCCATGGAGAAACTCAGATTTTTAAGACTCCCTAACAATAGCACATTTACATATTTTACTTTAAAAAAAAAAATTATACAAATTTAGAAATAAAAAGTTTCCAAATGAAAAATGATATGGAATGTTTTTACTTTTATCAGGTAAATATTCTTCCAACACTTTGAAATGAATTCCCATTTTTTTTAAAGTGTAATCAACTATGTGAGTTTTTCCTTAAGAAATTTTACTTTCCTCTTGAGGGTATCCAAAAAGCATTAAAAACCCACAAAAAATATACATGACAAACTGAAAGGTCAGAAAGGAGACTGTAATTGATTTATTTTCCTTAAGGGTGAAAAAAGACCTGGGGGGAGAGACAAGGGGAAGAGAAAGAGGTGGGCACAAGAAAAGGGGGGAGAAAAAAGAAAGTTAAATTTGCCTTTCTTTTTTAATTTCTGCTTATTTCTTTAACCATGGAAATATCAAGGATGGCTTTAACTGGCTTTGCTAAGTATCTGTACTAAGTATCTTAGAAGCCATTAATTTGGAAGCCACCTCCTCTTAACTCAAAAGCGTTGCTTCTTTAAGAGCAACAATCAGCTGAGATGACAAAGTAAGAGACATGTTCATTTTCTGATCTTAGAGTTTTGGGTTATACCGGTCATGCTGAGGTGCACTCTGACTCAGGAGGATGGCATTAGCCGAGTTACACAGATGGCTTACTTAGAAGACGGATGATAGTTTTCTCTCCCTCAATACTAGCTGTCCAAAGCATGCATGTGGCACAATTTTGTACACAAATATATATGTAATTCTTTCTTTTCAGTACCTTGCATGTGTTCTCACGCCCAAAATATATAGGCCTTTTTCAAGAGCGGTATGTTTACAACAAAAGAAACAAAATCTGGAAAGCAGAGAAAAGAGCAGCACTCTCACTCACTGATAGGAATATGGTGTGACAGGAGGGACGAATAATCAAAGATACAGTTGATAGTTTACTGTTAAAATAAATTAACCAATCCCCTGACAAAAAGTCTTGCCTACTGTATTTTATAGATACGGCTCTGACATATTTTGATCACAAACAGTTTCAAAAGAGGATCACTCTGCCAGCTGGGCTGTTCTTAAACAAAACCTCTATGTTTTGATCCAGGAAACATCAATCATCGTGTCTCCAAAATCATTACCATTTATTGAGCACCCATTAATATGCTCACTGCTAAATAAAGCAGAGGAACATGCTGTCCTTATCCACATTTCTGATCATCTGTCCTTTATTTTTGAAGTCAGTTTGGCTCTGCATAAACTCAAAAGTCTAAAATAAACAAACACAGAAATATTTTGGTGACTGTGTATTACACTGCTATGCTTTTTGCATGCTCGTTTATCTTTCACGTTCTGTAAATATAAAATAACCTCATTCCAACCGCAGGGAAAAAAAAGGGAAATTGAGACTCTGCAGGACAAACATGCTTGAAAAAGGAGTTAGGCTGCAGAGGGGCCACGAATTCTGGGTGTGCTTTGGGAAAGCCAGGACAGAGCCCTGAGCGGCCACAGAGTTGCTGCAGTGAGCTAAGGATGAGAATAGCACCTCTGCCATGACAGAGCTCAAAAATACAAGGAATTGCAAGGGCAAAGGACTTAGGCCGAGCAGTGGGATAAACGAGGGATTCAAACATCAGCACTGACTAGAGGATCTGTTGCCTGCACATAGAAGAACATTTTGCTACGCCATGTTTGGTATCTCTGATGTACATTAAGTACCAATTTATGGATTCAAGCTCATAGTTAATATATCATAGGTAATGGCTGTCCACAGGAATTCAGAAGAGTGAGGATGTTGCTTCTGAAGAAAAGACAATACACCTTTTACTAGAGAAAAAACCTAAAACATCTCCCCAGTGAAAGTCAAACCTTTAAGAAGTAATAACAAAGATGAATATTGACTGAAATAAAGACTGAAATCTACTTCAGGTTCAGCTTTTCAAAAAAATACTGTACCTGAATAACCTCAGAGATCATACTATTGGCAAAGTATTTGTTGAATTTTCATCATCAACACCCAAAAATTGGTGTAACTCACCATTTTAGAAAAGGAATGAATATGTATCAGAGGGCTGCTCTTACAGTTCTAACTACCTGCTGTGTTAGAGAAGAAATAAAGGTGATGTTCATGAAGACAATGATATAAAATTTCCTTCACTTAATAGGCAACTCTCTGATTACTGGCCACTGGAGTATTAGGTTGAATTGCATCACTGATGAATAGCCAAGGGACTCAGTTAACAAAAATCAGTGCTTTTAAAGTCTTTAATGATCAGAACAAAATGAATGAAAGCATTTGTCAAGATTATGATTGTCATTAGAAAATGCTAATTACATATTAGTTTAATAATTACCACATGATCATTTAGAAAAATTATTAAATTTTTTTACTTACTTTGAAGAATTAACTTTTTTTTTACAAAGTGTTCACAATAGTGCTCTCAGAAGCTAAAAATTTTAAGATTACAGAGCTTCTGAAGCTGGGCTGCTACTGTTGGAAAGCTCTGATCTGAATTTTTTGCCAACCCATCTGATTTCACTCACTTAAAGATATATATTATTACCCTCTTAAGGAAAGTTACAGCAGAGTAGAACTCATAAAGTGCACGTAACTTTCCCACAAAAACAGCTATACAATGAAAAGTTTAACTCCAGCAAAAATCTACTTGATAATTAACACACATGTGCTAAGTAAGATATATCACTTCTCAATATTGAGCTGAGATCTGACCTAAAAAATTATGGTATCAGGCAAGTACCAAATGTATCCGTAAGAGCTGCGTCATCTGGAGAGCACAACAGAGGAATATAACACCAGTATTACAAAAGGACTGCTTACTTTTGATAACGAAAATACACTTATATTTTTCTGCAGACCAGTGTTACACCAGTTCTAGAGCTTAAGCTGCATGAGCAGCCACTAACTTGACCACAACAACAAAAAAAAGCATCAGGCACTAAAGCGGACTCAAATAGAATTTTTCTCAGACAATAAGAAATTTTACCATTCCAATGAAATCTGTGAATAATACAGTACTTCAGTTCTTTTGCCCAAGTGCAAGTACAAAATCCCCCAAAACAACGTTTCCTATTTTCAGTTTAAAGTTTACATTTTAAACAACAAGTAGCAGCTCAAATAACACACTTCCGTTTCAGAGAAGAGTATAATTGAACTATGTCTATATAATTGAACTACTACAATTGAACTACTAACAGTACAGCTTTAAAAAATACACCCAGAATAAAACCTGAAAACTACAGAAAATATTTCATATGTTATTTCTCATGTAAGATCAACATTCTGACTTGGAACAGACCCCTGTGATAAAGTGGCACATCTCTGCATTACTGTCTTTAAGAACATCTTAATTCTATTTAGCAATGAAATAATATTACACCAGTGCTCTTGTTATCCTTAGTAGTACCCACTTAATATGGGGGAATTTGGGTAACAGGACAGTAATTTTACCGGAGCTTTGCAAAGAAATAATTGAGGTTGACTACTTTAAATGCATGATAATTCCAATCATCGTGTGGAAGCATAAACGCTGCCCCTGACTGATTTCCATACTGGCTATGGCAGAAAGACAACGCAAGGTTCAAAAGAAAGCAGATACGCTACTGCCAACCAAAGTCCTGTCCATCCAAGCCTATACAATTTGCTTAATCTCTTCTGCCAGTATAACTTCATAGAATGGTTTGGGTTGGAAGGAACCTTAAAGATCATCTAGTTCCACCTCCCTGCCATGGGCAGGGACACCTCCCACTAGACCAGGTTGCTCAAAGCCTGGCCTTGAACACTTCCAGGGATATTTATTCCCGATCAGACTCACTGGTAGAGTAAGAGTCATGGGGAGGAAGAGGCAAAGCTCAAGAAGGCCTCCTCAGGTTGAGTCTTCAAACCTGGTCTTGAGAAGCAATTAGTTTGGTTTCTTTGAATTAAAAAAAAAAAAAAAAAAATCAAGGGATTGATGCTCTGAATAGTTGCTCAAGCAGCAACTGAAAAGCAACCCTATGTGGATAGAGCGTAAAACCTCTTAGCACTGTCTAGAGTCAGTCAGGGAGCAAAGACAGATACTATGGCCAGAGGACAAAGCACCTCAGGACTTTGTCAAAGGAATATGGAAACCTTCGCGTATACATCACACTGTTTTGAAACTTGCCCAGGTCAGTAGTTTCTCAAGAATGTGAGTTGTCCCTGCAGTATCAGTCGCAATTCTGTCTGACTCGTTTCCACTAAATATCACCACATTTGCCAGTTTTAGTCTAAGGAGTGAATGGGGACGGAAACTGAACTACTTATGTCTAAAGGTGGTAGCTAGAGATCAAGGTTAAGACATTAGCAGGGCCACACGAGAATCCTGCGCTACGTTTTTTTTTGTACTTGCTCTGCGGAATAGAGCTATTCAGTCTCTGTGGCTGTCAATCTGGCACTTTTCATGAGCACTAAATTTATTTAAATAAATAAATAAATAAAATTATGTGTTTCAACTTGTCATTTGGGTAAGATCTGTTTTATTGCTGCAATTTTTGCTGTAGTATTTACAAATCCATCACAAAAGTCTCTATGATGCAATCCCTTTATAAAATTGTTAACTGTGTAGCTTCTTCCAAAAAAGCCTTAGATGCTGTGACAGTCGTACTAAACCTACATTAAAAATGATCTTAAAAAAATATAACTGCAATGTTTTGCTTTTAGGGAATTTTTATAAAGCTCACATTCCAGAACTAGGCACACACAGATCATTTAACCAATATCCATGTTAAAATAAATTTCAGGCATTTAATGTTAGTACTAAAAGATATTTAACCCTTGAAATCCAATCTCAACCCTATCTTTCTGTTAGTGAGCTCATACGCATACATGACTTGCCATTTTTGCTTTTACAAACTTTTTTGATACAAAGTTCAGAAAAAAAACCCCACATTTCTGTATCTAGTATGTTAATTTAATCTGTACATTTTTAAAGAAACATCTATTTTCATAAGGACACAATCAGTGCAGTTACTGATTGTGGCAAATAAATACTGCTTGGATTTGCATTATGGTGATATATAAGGGTAATACATATCTGAAATTTGGTTTTATACCTGTATTTTTCTGTAATACCATTGACAGACTATCTTTATTTTTAAAGGAAGAAAATACTAAATATGCTATCAGCTTCGTTGTGCAACCTGATTTTGAAATGAGAATATGAAATGGGAAGATTTATTCTGTAAGAACAATTAAATTCAGAATATATACTGAATATATTCTGAATATATTAAATTCAGAATATATACTAGCATCCAAGTAACAGTAAGACCACGTTAGAGCAGAAATGTTAGACTTTTCAGGAACACATTTTCAAATAAACCTAATGTTACGCCTTCATCTAATACTGGTGCTTTCAGAGAAGTGAAGATGATGGAGATACAGAGAACTAACAGATTTCCTACTCTCTTTATCTCAACTTAGAAGGGAGACCTTTGCTTTCAGCATGCAGATGGGGCTGAGGTGCAGAAGAATACCGGAGAAAAGACATTAATAGATGCATTAGACTTTTTCCTATATCCTAAAAGAGCTCACATGCACCAACAGCTATTGCCACTGCAGTCAGGAAACAACGTGCAGGTTATCAAACCCTGTTACGTTTTCTATAAAGAATCGCTTCAGAAGCAGCAGAACAAGCAGCCTCGATACTAAATAGTTGCATCCTGCACGCACTCCTCAGCGTGGCATCTATCATGTCTACGAGTAACATCCAAACCGCAGCTTTTTGTTTTAGCATGGCCATTAATGGTATATTCCTGTAAAATCAATTTGAAAATGACAGGAGGCTGCAAAGTTGTTTTTAGCTGAGGGAGGGAGAAGTGACATGTAGGCAGGCAGCCAGCAACAGCACGGTTACCACCACACTATTTCCAGGCCAAAAAGGGAATATACATCTTATTAAAATTATATTTATTTTATGTACAAAGGATAGAAGAAAAGAAGAGTCAACAAAACAAGCTTTGTAAAAATACATACTTTCTCTCTCCGTCCTCTGACACAAAACTCTTCCCCTAGCAGGACCTCACGTGAGAAACCAGGCAATGCTCTGCAGGTCACACACTTTCACTCCTCAACCCTTCCTTTGCATTGCCACACTTCCTTGGCTCCAGGACTAACCTCTCTTCTACCACCTCCAGCCACCATAACGCCAAACCCAAACCAACATGGCTACCTCCCTCCACGCAGGACCATATCAGCGTGAGGAACAGCATGAGGCCTAATCCTTCCCTGTGTGGAAACAGCAAGGATTATTCCTTTGGGCTTGGTGCCATGCTTTGCCTGCCCCATACTCACGCCTCACTACTTGCTAACCACTGAGAAATTTGGACACGAAGTTACAGAAGCTTGTGCCCAAGCTAATAAGTCCAAGATCACACCAAGTATGTTCCCATTACAATGAAGACTGAATGTTTTAATTTAAAAAAAAAAAAAAAAAAAGTAATAGAAGGTTCTCATATAATCACCTGAATTCTGGTGCTAGAGCTTAAGGTAAATATCAATTACCATGCAATTTACAATTAAATGTGAGAGCTGGTGATACTGGAACAGAGTCAAACAACCTGCAGAGCACTGGCTCGGCGACTGAATGCTCCGGGCAAACAGCAGCCTTTTTTGTTCAAAAAAGGACAAATGACAAACTCAGAAGAGAAGATAGTTTAAAGGGATTTTCCCATTTGTGCAATTTCTAAAACAAAACAACACCCCCAAACAAAAACAAAACAAAAGCCAAAACAAACAATTCCCTCTCCCCCTGAAAAAAGCACCCTAAAGTTTCCAGAGCATAAAGCAAACTAGCTCTGGTGATAGTTCTGCTGTGATGTTCTGATAAAATTCCAGCCGTGTTTTGTCATCATAAAATCTACTGGAGATACTATGGGTCTTGTATGATTCTTTTTTTCCCCTAGAATTCTTAGTGGCATTGATATAATTAAGAAAGGAACTTATGAGAATATGACAGAAGGGAAAAAAAGAAAAAGAAGAAGAGAGATTGTGCATGTACAGGAGAGAGCATGTGTGAGAGACAGGACAAGATAACAAAAGAAAGACAAGACCTTATGGATGGCAAAGGAAACCTACAAATACATTTTATAAAGTACTGCTTTTTGATCCCCTGGAGTTCATTTACACAACAGTCTACCTAGTGTGAATGCTGCCTTCTCCCCATCTTCTTTTCATTCCTTTTAGATTTTCTTGCCTGCCTGTCAAAAGCGTCCACTTTAACTTCAGGTAGGTATACTGATTTTTAGTATAATGCCAGTAAAGGACACTAAAATTAATAGCACATTAGTATTTGTTAAATCATCTCTGAAGTTATGCAATACTCTGTTACTCATATTTCTTTTTGCTTATTAACTACTTTACCTTAGAGCAGGAATTTATCAACTAATGCATGTTTACATTATGGAATCCCTGTCATATGGCATAGAAACATCTTTTTGGTGTTTCCTACTAATTTAAGTTAACCTGCTCGGGAATCTGTGATCACAAATTCAGTTAAAACCAACCAAACAAATGAAGAAACACCTGTTGATGGAAAATAACGTGTAAGGAACAACTCCTTTGGCAGTCCTAACATTCGTTTGGATTTGAAAAATATATCAAGTCAACTTGTAAGAATCCTATTTTGAACTGTGGCCTGATCCCATTCAATTGATATATTGTTGAGAGACAAAGAAAACATGCTTAATACTTTGTTTAAAAATTAAGAGTCAGGAACGATTAGAACACAGTTAAAATATCTTCAGTCTGTTTTCCCCTCTGATATGGGTAGATGAATTTGAGAATCAGAAGTTAAACAAAGAAGTGTAAAATACAATTATACTGTAACACAAATACATTACACTCCAGAGATAGCAAAATATCAACAGTAGTATTAAATCTGCCCTGCAGTGGAGAGGTATGAAGCAATTCATTAAAATAGAAGAAGAAAACTAGCTCATTCTGCAGCTAACAACTGCTAACCATTTTTTTCAGGAAAAAAATCTAACGATGTATAGTTTTGTTCTGATTTTCTTTATATGCAAATGAGGAACGTGTGGGATTTGCCTTCAGATGCTCTCACACTATTTGGGGAATGGGAAACCAGCAACGGAAGTTCAAGATTCAGTGGCATTTTCTGTCTCTCGTGATTACTCTTTACCGTTAGATTACTGCGCATGAGCAGCCAAATGAGATGTACTGGAAAAGTAGCCAACAATGAAAACTGGAACCAAACCTAACAAAAGACGATGGAAAGATCTAGTTTTGAAAACAGCAGTATGCAAATGTTGTCTTTTCTGAGCATCCTTAACGCACATTACTGAGACACATGGTAGCTAGGGCTTTCTATTCAGTTTGAAAGAGAGATAAATGCAGGAGGAGCTGCAGTTCCTGATGCAAATACCAATTTTCTATTTTTATTTTTTAAATCAAGCAGTAATGGAGTTTTTTCCATTTAATGAGCCTCTTTTTCTTTTTGAAATGGAACATAGTTGCTGCTGAAACTTACGAAGTACTGCCCACTGGAAGAGTTATATGGCAGAATAAGGCACAAATAAAACATAATAAAATAAAATTTTAAAAAGTATCAAATTACAAGTAGAATATGAATTAATAAAATCTAAATATTTCAAATGTGTGGGATATAGTTAGAGAGCTGAAACGTAACTCTAAAGAGACCTACCTAGGCCAAAATTTCATCAACTTAGAACTAGAGTGGAACTTGTTCCTGAAGCAGAAGCACGCTTAAGGTTCGTTGTAGACATCTACTAACTCAAATCCTCTAGTCATAATTCCTTCATAATCACACTTAAAGTGAAGCTGAGTCCTAACATGAGCCCTCCACTTGATTTTGAGCTGTGTGCAGAAGATGTTACTGCTTGTAGCATCAAACCCACTAATAGCAATAACCATAGACTAGCAATCTAGGTTGGTTCTCACTTCAGAAACACAATTCAGCCTATGGCTCTAAATCTAGCTCCCAGACACACACAGAAAAAACCAACAGTTAATCCAGAAAGGAGAGAATGGCTAAAACTTAAAGCAGAATAACTTATCAGTTGCTAATGCGATCAATGTGCAGTGCTCTACTGCAATTCAAAAGCTGCCAGTCTTCCAAGACTTTTCTCCAGTTTTCCTTGGATGTCCAAAAGGTGTTAGTTTTCTTATACCACAAAAGAAGCAATCATGCAGCAATCATTTTGTGGGTACACTTCTGAGATATCGCTAAAGAACCTGTGACAAATCACGTAATTTGGTTTGTCACAAAATAACCACAAACCAAATAATCTCTTGGCTACAGGTGCGTTTGGGTACTTCAGCTTAGGTTCAGCTGTTTTAAGAAACACAGAAGGTAGCACAGGGCCAGCAAGTAAAACAGCTAAGCGCAGAGGGAGCTAATTTCTCACTTAGGTAGGGCTGATGTCAGAGCATGACATGAATGTAGCTACCCTTCCAGGTCATGTTTTTTACCAGGCCCTAAAATTATCTTAGTTCTTGTCAAGTATGGATTATTTCGTAATGTAAAATACATAAATAAATAAAAGTCCCTGATGATATCTTCCATTAAAAGTATTCCACTGTTTATCCAAGATGAACCTAACCTAATAAGGATACATTCTACTCAAGCTGTAGTGACTATTTAATGTGTAACTGAGCTACAACTTGGTGGGGGACCACAGACCACCTCGAAAGCACTTCTCTGTGGCAGTTCGTTACTTTGCCATTGCTGAAACAGTTAAATATAACCCATCCTGACTATATAATGGATCCAGCAGCGTGAAATATATCAGAAACAGTGAGTCATCATTGTCCGCTCCCTAAGTTTTGAAGAGCTAGCCCATGCAGGACAGGGCTGCTTCCTACAGGTTACCATGCTATGCAAAATAGCTTGTTTCAGTTACAATCATATTAGCACTTTCTACACTAGAATCCTTAATTGTTGTTGTTGTAAAATAGTTAAATCTTTACAATACTTTGTTCTTAGTAAGATTACTGACCTCAGTGTTGTTCCCGACCCCATTAAAGCACAATGAAAATAGTATTGTTGTTATTATCCTCTTCCCTACTCCCCTGGGAGCACAGAACCACCACCAAACATTTAGAGATGCCCAAATGAATTTGGAATTTCTCACTTGAATTACTCATGCTTTTAGTAAACTGCCTCTGGTCTGCCACCATTCCAGCCTTTACTTTTACTGAGAACAACATAATTAAAAAGAAAAAAAACACCACCACATAACAATCCTTCCTCTCCAATGCTATGCCCAAATCATGTCTATATAATTTAAATCTGCATGTTCATTGCCAAATCAGACACAGCAAATAATTAGAACAACTAAACTAACACTAAATGTACGCGTTTGGTTTTCAGCCACAGATATGCCTATATCTACACATCTAGCTGCACAATCATGTTCCCTGAGGCAGAATTACAGGGCAGATACGTGAATCAAGCAACGGGGAGTGTCTATTGCCCGATATCTTCAGCTGCCTCCTATTAAACTGACCACCATAAGGTGCTCAGAAATTCATAAGTGAAAGTGTACAAATAGAACAGGGAACCAATTTCTGGTTAAAATATAATTAAATAATAGATTTTCCCAGATTTTAAAAATAATTTCATTTCTTATATTTGTACAACAGTTATGAAAAAATAGATTCTTCATAACAGCTTGCAAGATGTCTACAGATTTATATATCGGGAATAATTAAAAAAGAAGGCAGGAAGAATTCCATGAGCTAAGTACGTTGCAGTCAGCCAATAAAATGCTTATTTGTTGGATAGTTTGGGTTGTTTATATGAATAATAAACATCTACCTTACACGTATTACGCTTGCTAGCTTGATTTTTTTTAACAGATGCACTTTTAAACTTGTATAGATAACATTAATTTTATCTGCTTGCAAAGAGATTTGACTGCAGAAGTAAAAGATGTGAACTTTTCTTACACAGACCCAGACGAATCCCTGTCTCTGTTTTCTTCTCCTCCTGGATGTTTTTTGTCTGCTTTAATACATGTCAGTGGTCTTTAAAATAGCTTTTCTAATCATTATCTGAATCGACAGGAAAGGCACCAAATTCATCAGGAACAAAACAAGTTAAATTAAAAATACATAAATGCAGAGCTTTAGACAATAAAATAATCTGTCCGATACTCAAAGGGCATCCAGAAAATAGTGATCCCTCTGTTCCTTGCTTGCGATGAAAACAGAGTCCAATTTATGCAGAATTGATCGAGCAGTTTCCTTCTTCATATTTAAACATTTCTAAGAAGAGTTCAAAAGGCTTGTGCTGGCCAAGATGCCAACTAGAAAGGGAACGGCAGAAGGGGCGAGGGAGCAACTCTAATTTCATTAACCCTGAAATTCTAAATAATGCGCTATATCCTTTTGGAAGAGTACACGGCATGTAGGTGACAGAACGCAGGTGTGGGCGTCCGTCATAATAAAGGCAGTTTGGTTGAGCGCAGCGGAGCGGCGGTGAACCTCAGCGAGAGATTACACACAGACCTATTGGCAGAACATGGCAAGGGAGAATGTCAGATTTCATACTCGGCAGACATCTACAGCAACTGATGCCTTGTAGTCAAAGGCTGTTAAATTACCTGTGAAGGCTTACTGGCAGCCCTGAATGTTTTTCTCATTGTTTATTTAGTTCCAAAAGCTCTTGGTCTTTGTGCTGATTGCCCTAACTGACAGCACAGGAAATCTGGACTTTGTAAACAGGGCGCTGCTGTATTGAATTACAGGTAACAAGTGTGTAATCAACCTGCTGGGGCTGGACCTTTGCAAAGAAATCTTCGGAATACAGACAGAAAGAATAGGTTTCAATACGGGGGAATCAATTACATGAGCAGATGAGTCTGAAAAGAGATCAATTTGAATCCTTTGTGCTTATTTCCTATAGCATATTCGGAAAAAGAAATGATCTTGACATGGTGGAAAGGTAATTAAGTACTTTATTCATTGTTGCAATAATATTATAGAAATTAAAGGCAAATATGATTTGAAGTGTCCTCATTATAACCCATAAAACCATATTAGTTAAACAGTCCTTGGCTGCAATATGCTTTATAAAAAAATAACAGAAAAAGCGTGCAGGTTGTTGTTCCTAAAGAAGAATTTCTGTAGTCAAATTACATGCTCTAGAACAAAGACCAACCCAAAATAAAGCAGTCATTTTCGATCTTCTAAAAGGTAAAGAGAACCTCTATAAAATAGGGGTCTAGTGAAATCTAATACTGTGATATTTCTGCATACTAAAATAACATAATAAAGTTGAACAACCACCCCCCCACACACAGACCATAGATTTATATGAGGTATTTAAACTGTAATTGTTAATTAAAAAGCATAAATAAAAATCCAGTGGCAATCAGTCAACAAAATAACCCTATGCCAGACAACACTGAGTCACTGAGTAGCACAAGAGAGGAAATCCTTTTTTTTTCTTTTTTTTTTTTTTCTTTTTTTTAAAATCATCGACACAGACCCGTTCCATCTGTGACCGTGGCCACCATGGGCAAGAACATTCACTAAATAAAGAAAAGCTTAACAGCAAAGATTTCAAAATATATTAACATGAGACGATATTTCCAATCTGAACATCATTTATTAAAACAGATACCGTACGCTATCATCTTATTATGCCCCAAAGACTTGTTTTTGCAGCTTGAAATTATAAGAAAAACAAGGTTTCATTAGTGTACTCACTGATGATGATAATTTTAGACTACTTGCACTATCGGAATTTATGCCGTGTTAAAGCAACTGGACTTACATCACTAAATTTTATTCCCTCTAGAGAAGCAGATCTCCACTTTGGCATCCAAAATTTCTTTTATGTGCTTGAGAAGTACGTTCTAAAATTGGCTTCATTTCTGTTTGCTCATCTATTGGTATTTATGTACTAATATGTCCCTAATAATTGAAATTCCTGACCTACTTGGGAGCAGAAGGTTATTTTTTGCAAATATACACCAATATATTAAATGCGACTTTGCCTGGTTAGAAAACCTTCAGCTGAACCTATGGCACAGAAGAAGAGATGATGACAACTCAGCAGGACTGATGGAAGCACTAGAGCATTTTCTTACCAATACTCTCCACCTGATTCAAGATCTAGGCTCCAATAGATATTTCAGGCAGAGTTTCAACAAACTTTCTCCAAGACTATTAATAAAGTTCTCGTCAAGAGAGAAAGTTAGTTAACTTCTAATGACTGTCTGCTGACACATATACCACTTGCCTGACGTACCCTTCCTTCCTAACTAATATTCCTGTAAACACCTGTATTTTTCATGCATACCAAGATTTGCAGAAGAATGACATCCTTTGCTCAGCCCTCTGAAACAGCTGGTGAAGGATTTTTAAAATCCGACTCACAACAGTACTGGCTTGTGACAGTGAGAAACGCTGGCTGGTGTTGCACTGTGTAAAACCATACACATTTCTGTCCATTCCAAATGTACCACCTTTCGATGGTATCGGAGATCTGTCTGTTCTTGTCTCATGAAAAGCGTTTGACATGGACACGGTTTCACATATTTCTACAGTTTCTTTAAATACTGTCTTTGAGATATTCACTTCCCATTTGCTTTTCAACACACTTTACAAAGATATGATGACTAAAAACTCATTAGCACTTAAACTAAGGTTCCTATCATGTAAACATTAGCGCATGTATTTAACGTCTCACTTGATTCTCCTAAAATCAATGTTAATAATTTAGTTGCACACTTAAAATTAAGTACCTGACCACTGATATTCCTGGGTAAGAACCTAACACCTACTTAGCCATATATGGCACATAAAAATTCCATTTTATTGTGTTTTGCCTTTTGTCTTAAACACTGCTAGGCATTCTGTGACAGGAACACCATGAAATGGAACATAGGGAATCACGCGACTGGCCTTTGCGCTGTAGATGGAGAAACAGGTAAAAACTCCAGCTGCTCTTAAGTGTTTTTAATCACCTGAAGCTCGCTTTTTAAGTTACTCTTTTCCTCCTCTTTCTGTCTTTTTTATTTTCTTTTTAGAACGCAAATTTAAAAGACTTCTCCTCCAGAATTATTTGCTATACTGAGGCACTATTAAGTTAGATATGGGCATGTAACTCCCCCTTTTCAGAGTACTAACTGCCTATCTAAAATAATACAAATATCATTGAATATATATATCTAGCCTTTCTTCTCAAGGACAAACACTGTCTGTCACGTCAACTGGAAGTGCACATCTTCCAGAATAAAGTCTTTATGTGATCACTTCCTGCCCTGAGCACCTACCCTAGGCACATGATGGCATTTAAATTCAAACCCACAAAGCAGAGCCCGTTGTCCTAGTACAGCAGCGAAGCAGTACAGACAACGCTGTACTCGTAACTAGATTCACATCGATAATATATAGCTGTAATTCTGCTTCAATTAAAAGCATATTTCAGCAGAAGCCTAGAATATGATAGCTGCTCTATGCATTTTAATAATACAGGTCCAGAATTCTTGCCTTTGCTAAATGTATATCCGTAAAATGGTGTCAGAATTCTACTTTACATAAATAAAGACTGATCATATTAAGACAAAATCCTGCACAACCTAAATGTATATTAATACCAGCAACCCAGAAACTATTGTAATCTTTACACTCTAGATAAAAATCAGTAAGCCTATTTCAACTGACTTCAGGTTTTAAAAGCAAAAGTGTTTTATTCTCTCCAGGAAAAAGAAAATATGAAAAAAAAAAATCAATATACAATACCAAGCGTTAATGAAAATGCTTAACTGGTTCTAAATATTCGCATAGGAGGAACATGCTATTACATGGCTTCTGCAGCTACTAAAGTCCAGTTAATTTACCCTGTACTTAAAAAGTTAATACAGGAAATGCAAAATTCTTATTGCATTAAAAAAAAATTTTGAAAGAATAAAATATTCATCCTTGATTTTCATGTCATGCAATTTTGTTTTAAATTTAGAAGTAAAAGATTGATGAACTAATGGATTATGTATTTAACACAGGTTTTCCTAGGAATCCTGTTCCTAAAAACATGCATATATGTTTCTGCAAATTTCAACGTCTGGAGACTACATAGATTAATATTTACTGTTATTAACAAAATTAGTTACGTTGTGGCCCATTACTTGTGGCCCAGATTGTGGGATATCACTGAAATGGACCAAAATGGGTAGCAAATGTAACCTATGACAGTGTGAGCATTCTGAAGAACATACCTGTTTTCATTTATGCCAGTTCCAGCATTTCTAGAAAGGTATTGGAAATATTGCTCCTCAGTATTAAAACTACCCATATAGTACGTTAACTGTCTGACTTTTAAGTGACTAATTGTGATAAGCTAACACAAATCCAAGTATAACATTACCTCAAAAGAGTACCTCTCTTGCTTATAATTAACCACAAGGAGTAGGCAACTAAAATGTAGGCAGCTTGTAAAAGTATATAACCCTACTGTAAGGACACTGGCTTATTCTTGGCGTTATAAGATCAAAGGTATACAACAGAAGCAGCAACGTGTGTGTGCATAGCTCTCGCTATAAATCTTTATCACACGGTATTCCACCCTGACTTTTGTTCAAGGCCAGAGGGCACATCATCCTTTGCAGTTTGGTTTTGCCATCTAATGTCCCTGTCCCAAACCTGTATATACTACACAAAGTATTAATTCAGGAATATAATATCCCAGAAGCATTTCTCCTTCACTGGAAAATACTGAAGTCATGGACCCAGGCTTTCCTGACTACTTAGAAACTGGGCCAAGAAGTTCCTTGTAAATAATACTGGATTTATTGAACATGTTGCTGGTAATGCTCAATTTTGCTGCATTAAGCAGCACAAATATTCCCTAATAAAGGAATGCAAAGTAGAAGCTATTTTAAATGCCTTTCTGAATAGGTATAAGCTTGCCTGGAATAGATACAAACATGTAGATACTTCTAGACAAGTAGACGAGACAGATAAACATGATTGCTTGGACAACAGCGCTTTACCATTGACAAAATACAGGTACAAGTTCTTATCTTTCAAGGAAAAATTGCATTACTTAGCCTATTAATGGAAATCGTAAACTAGCCTTTTCAAGAAGAGAAATCAACAAACATGAGTATTTAGAAAAAAAAAAGGCTGAGCGAAGCCTTGTGCAAAGCAGCCTGTAACTTAGGTTTTTACTACTGCTGCAAAACAAAGTCTTGGTTCATAAGACTCTATTAAGAATTCAGCAAGATCAATGAAAAAGAATAAAAAAATATTAAACAAAATCCCTCCTACGTACAGCTTCCAGACCAGTTTTTATAGCTTTAATAGTGATAAAATCATCATGACAGTGACCTGGCCAGTATAGCCTTAAAAATTTCCAGCTGACTTGGTTGATAGAGGAAAGAACCCACCTATGCAAAAATTACCTTTACACCAGTTTAACTAAATACACATCACGGAATGTTTCCACAATATAACTGCAGAAAAAACACATCTCCAACTGAAATAGTGAAGCTAATATAGAACTTGTGTAGAGCCAGCGTGAAAACTTGTCAGATTGTCAGATTGAATTAATAATACTCATTACAAACAAAACAGTAAATAAGCTGAAGCTTTTTTCGTCTCATAGAAAATGCATAAAATAGAGAGTCATAGGAATTTCTTCATATACCCAAAAAGATGACCCTTACGGAAAGACAAGAGGATAGTTAAGATGCCTCGTATTAATATATGGTGAATTTTCTTGCTCAGAACACCTTGACTTAGGTGGAAAAAAAGTTATGGGTACAAGGTAAAGCTATGGTCACAGATTCCTGGAACTGATCTTTCTCAAGTACCTTTAAGTCAGTTAGAATTGATTTTGAGGCTACATCAAACTGGTCAGTCTCCATTCCCTCACACACAGCTGAAGTACCCAGGCTTTGGTTTTGGTCATATATTCTGCATTTTCCTGTTTTCCGAAGCAATTGGAATTGGTTTATGTAAACAAGTGCCAATCCCACAGAAATATTTTGGACCATTCTCATTTCAGGGAGAAGCAAAAATGAAAGCTCGGTTACATGGCCATCCACAATGTGACACGGGGCAGGATTCTCATCAGCACATGCAAGTACCTTCATGGGAATCTAAGAATCAAAAAACTGCTTGTAAACCTTTGTCTGTCAAAAACTGCTCCATAAACAGAAGAAGACACGCGTAACACTTCTACTTGTTTTGTTTGGAGAATGAAGAGAATGACTGGGGTGGGGGGAAATCAGACCAAACTTAATTCAGCTAAAATAGTAATTCTACTGCAAGTAGAACTTAAGTACTTCAAAAGGGAAAGATAAACACTGCATAAAGCCCACTATAGATTTATTCCATTTTTATTCGATTTAATAGGGGATGTTGTGGTGGGGAAAAGCATACAACCCTACTGACTTGATTACAAGAGAATACTAATGGAGTAGGTCAGATGATGAAATTGTATAGAGCACTAACTCTTCCACTTTACGTCCTCATGCAGAACTGTTGGTAAACTATAAACTCTTACCCTGGGTTATCACACACTTACTTTCTCACCTGACCAAGTTCTATAATGAAATAATTTTATTATTATGGTCATTTTATTATCTGGTTAACAACACAACACCACAATTCAAACAACATTAAAAAAGCTAACATAACAATTAAGCTACTTAATTAAAGAGATGCTGAAGACAAACTGGACTGCAACAACATATAACTGCAGTACTAACTTCCAACTAAAATCAGGAAAGAGCATAGCCTAAAGTTAAATACCTGGCTCTTCCAGCAGGTACTGCCAGCATACTACCGTGGTGTGATACATTCTGCTTTGCTGAAAAAAACACAACCACCTAAAATATCAGGATGCTTAAACTTAAAAAAGTCACGCGCTTCCAAAAAGTACAATTACTCCATACATTGAGTTCAATACAATAATAACGTGTATTGCAAGAAAATGTTGCAACTCAAACTAACACATGATGAATACCAGGAAAAGAAGTCATGATATGCAACGACTCATTAATCAACAAGGCATAAAAATACCCACAAAGCCCTAAAGGAAGTTTATGGACCATGTTCCACTTATGTCCCACTGAAGGGCATAAGCAAATTTAATACCGATTATTAACAAAACTGATCTTTCAAAGAGTCTGAAAACTTAGATAACAGTAATCATAAATAGCTCACCTAAGTTAAGCAGTGATGAAACTATAGGACAGTGCACACGATAAGAAATAATATCTCAAAATAAAAAACAAATTGCATCGTTCCACTTAGAACTAATATACTGTTGAAGGTAGTTCACGACTGAGTGGCTTGCTTCTAATGTCTTACTAAAAGTTCTTCAAACACAGAACGTATTGTATCCCCACGGAGTCCTGTCTGATGAGAGAAACGGTCTCCTGGAATAGATAATGGATTCAAGCACAGCTCCCACATACTGGAGCAGTATGATCCTCCATTTTGGATGCAGTAAGTCATGAAAAGCGATTCATTATTGCTATCTAACTCCAATTAGAAAGTTTCTCAATCAATTTCCAGAGCTGCAAAAAAGTGTGTATCTAGAAATATAGTGGGATTTAAAGCAAAAAGAAGAGCCACCGTCGTAGTATGTCAAATGTAAGAAAAATACAGAAGACAGAACATGAATCTCTACTTAGTCTTTATTGAAATGATAAATGCAATTGGAGCAGTCTCAGCAGACTTGGATTATGGAAAACACTATCTGAGATCAGCTGCCTGGAAAGTACATTAAAACTGTTGGTAAACTCCGTAATCGTATATTCAGCTGAAAGTTTGTCACTGGTGCTTTTTTCTGACCAATTGAGCATCACCAGTTAGATCAAACAACATCGTGTTTGTACGACAAACCTACAACGTCTGTCTTTGCTGCAGTGTCAGTAACATAATATATCTGAAATAGCCACACACAGCAGTTTTCTGTGTCTCCTATACCTTTAACTTAATCAGACACAGTGTGACTCACAAACGTCTGAGATCATTTCTTACTTTCTGCTTGTGCGAGCTCAGGAAGACCCGTTTAATTTATCACCAAATAAAGGCACAAATTGCTGGTGCTGGTGATTCTGGTATCAGCCTGCAATTGCAAGAGTGAGAAAACTTTTTGGTTCAAATGACATTGTCTACTTTTCCATTTTGCTCTTTTTGACCAAATATTGATTACTTCATAAAACTCTCTTAAATTCATCACCACATCAAGCCAAACACTAAACAGTGTTTGTGTTTTCACTGGGCTTCGTTTGGCTTTTAGAAACCTGTATATAATGCTTCCTTCCATGACTAAAACCTGACAGGTTATCCATGTTCAGGTTTAGATTAATTATGCATATATAAGTGAACTATAAAATTCAATGCCAGCCCATATTTAAAAATAATTTTTGCCACACCATAATAATGAAAACATAACGTCACTGTAGAGGACATACTGTTTGGGTGAATGACAATACAATACCTATGTGTGTCCTGTGCAGTCAGAAAAGACTTGGCAAGGATTCACGATGCAGACAAAGGAATTCTTTCAAGGACATGTAGCAAAATAACCTGAAGTTATGAGACAAAAAAACAGGACTAAGCAAGACCAGTCTGGAACGGCCTTCCTCAAGCTGGAATGGGCAAAAAAGAAATGCATTCGGAGTTGTAATCCTTCACTTCTTTTTTACCTCTGGACTTGATATTTTGTAATTTAGGGCAATAATTTGCCACTGCTATATGAAATCTACAGTGTTCACAACTGTAGAGGTATAGTCAGTGTAAGAATGATTGTACCATCTGGCCTGAAACTTGAGTTACCTTTTGTCTTTCTTTTTTTATTTTTTTTCTAGTTCTACCTTTTCACTGAAGAAGTGGTTTACTGATCATTCTTGAATGTTTAGTTATGCTCTGTTTTGGAAAGTGAGACAGGAAAAGAAGAGGGACTGTGGATCATGAGACAAGAGATTTAAAACCAACTCTAATTGGTTCACTGTGACAAACGACATAAAAAACTAATAGTTTCTAACTGATATAAGGTTTACTTCAGATGTTCACTATCATTATAGAAAAGGAAAAAAAAAATCACATGCAAAGGTCAGATTCTGTCACTATTACTCACATTAGGCACTACCTTAACTTAACATGCCTCATGAAAAATTGAAGTCAAAATAATCTGACACATTATGGCAAAATGCCCTTTATCTAGCTCATACATCTATGAACAGACACTCCAATAATCACATTCATGCTTTTAACTTTATTTTTAAAGACAATGTAGTGGACAAAATTCTTTCATTCTTTTCCAGCAATTTTAAACTGATCCTAATTTATTTCTATCATACACAGTATTCCTGACTTGTAATGGTGAAGAACTATGCTAGATACAAGTATCTATGTCTAGTGTTTAGGAAAATACTTCTTACAACTCAGAATACTTATCTGATAAATGCTTTAATTGAACAGATTCTACTTCTAGACCTAATAAAGTAAGCTTTCTCAGATGAACTTGAATGATGGTTATAAATGTTTAAATTATAACTTGGACACTCCTCCCACGTTCTTCTGGTCTGAAATATTCAGCATAAAAGCAGTAAATATTGTCTGGTTGTTATTTTAGTCACTCTTAAAGTATTGATTTTATACTAAACATAAGGAAATTAAAACCTTAAGGTGAAACCATTTTTTTTCTCAAGTTTACAGCCAAGTCAGGAGAAGGTTTGTTTAAAATATCATTCATAGTATATATTGACATTATAATGTATCTGTTAATGATCAAACACAAAAGAAAATATAGGTGCACTTTACTACATATGCACATAAAAGAATATTATACATGACTGTTTTAAAATGATATGTTTTAAGTGCTGAGATATTAAACATTTAATAATTTGGCAATTTCTTTCAAAGACAACTATTAAAATTAAGGGAGAAGAGGCCAAATGTCAGCTCTGCTGAACTCACGCCTGCTCCAGCAGAGAAAGTATGTATGGGGAATGTGGACTAACCAGTTTCTCCATCTTCTTGGACTAGATGAAGGCCAAATGTCTGCCACCATAAGATGGCTAAGTTCAGAGCTGGTCATGCTGAGGCCACCTGCAGCTAATGATTCTTGCTGATAAAAATCCACTCTGTGTCATTCCTCCCATCCAAGCTCTGACAACAAATGTCCCAGTTTTAGGAGGTATTCAGATGTAATGTTTGCCCTATCTACTTCTGAGCAATTTCAGACAATGAGGGAAACCCCATCCAAACTCTCTCATTTGTGCAGTCTGCCGTTCTACAGTACAAAGGTTGAGGCGGCAGAAGTTATGCAAAGCTTCGCTCAGTTCCCTGCTTAAGGTGAAGGGCATGGTTGCACAGTGGTCTACAGAGCACAAGGAAACAAGAGGTGGCTGCTCTGAACCACACCTGCACATCTTCACATCATCAGTAAATTCAGAGCTATTACCAGGACACGTATCAGCCAGCACATATACCTCATTCAAATGAAAGCTACAGTATTTACCAACAACCATTACTGCAAAAAAATACTGTTTGAGATTAATTTCCTTGACTAGTAAATCTAGGCATGAAATGGCACAGTTGGGCAGAATGGAATTTTAGATTTGGGTCCTCTGCTGACCAGCTCTGTTAATGGAATTACAGAAGAGGCTTTCTTAAGGAATACCACTATCAGGAGCAAGTTGTGCCCACAGTAAGAGAAATACTTTGTTTCTTCTCTCTGAAATACCAGAGCACATTCCTGTTTGTGTTCTCTCACTGTACTCCTAATGCATGTAGCTGACAATTTTTTAAATTAAGCCCTATCCAGCATTTCCATTTCCTTTTGCCATATTAATAAAGGCAGTGTATCTCGCTATTAATTTATGTCTTCTTCACAGTAGAACAGGTGTATTTTTAATTTTGAAAACCATGTCCTATATTAGGGGAAGACTTGCCCTTTGGGAGGGTAGGACTTTGGTTGCTCAGCCTTCCACAGATTCCCTTTCTAAGCCTGAAAGAGGTCTCATCCATACATACGTGTCTGAACTGAGGATCCAATAGGATTTCAATGGGAAGTTGGGCATTTAAAAGGTAGTTAAGTATGTAACATGCTTACAGAATTGGACTTTAATTTCTTTGTACCTTATTTCCTCTCTCTTTTGCTACAGATTGAGATCTGTAATTATCTATATGGTTTACAAACTGTAAAAATTATTGCTTCTCTACTCGTGAAATACACTAAAAAAAATTAAAAGGGAAGATCAGTAAATTAAAAATATTCATGACAATTATATACGTTCCGCTGTCAAAGTCTGCTACTTTTGTCCATCAAAATTCCAACCATTTATCTTGATACCCTTACTGTCAGAATAATCTTACTTTCCTTCCTTACTTACTTTCCTAAGAAATCTTACTTGATTTCTATCAAGTTTGTCACTGACCAGGATTTTGTTAACAAATGTGGGCATGCACACACACACAAAGTAAATCCATTTTGCAAAGGCAAGAAGTTAATTAATAACTGCATTCTTTGAAAAATATAACCAGCTCTTGAGCATCTGTCCCTATCTTTGTCCCAAATGATACTCAAAAAGGAGTAAATCATACTTTTATCAGTAACCTTGCTTCCACTGTAGGAACATAAATGAGAATTTGAAACCTCAGAACACTGATTGCAATTACTCACCAGCAGCAAAAATAAAAACTGCTTGTATGGATCAAAATTCCCAAATTGCCAGTGATATTTAAATATTTCATGTTTGCATATTAGTCTGATGTGCTGGTTTTGGCTGGGGTAGGGTTAATTTTCTTCACAGCAGCTATTATGGGGCTGTGGTTTGGATCTGTGCTGGAAACAGTGTTGATAAGACAGGGATGTTTTGGTTATTGCTGAGCAGGGCTTACACAGAGTCAAGGCCTTTTCTGCTCCTCACACCACCCCACCAGCGAGTGGGCTGGGGTTGCACAAGAAGTTGTGAGGGGACACAGCCGGGACAGATGACCCCAACTGACCAGAGGCATATTCCATGCCATGTGATGTCACGGTCAGCATATAAAGCTGGGGGAAGAAGGAGGAAGGGGGGAACGTTTGGAGTTACGGTGTTTGTCTTCCCAAGTAACCATTACACATGATGGAGCCCTGCTTTCCTGGAGATGGCTGAACACCTGCCTGCCCATGGGAAGTGGTGAATGAATTCCTTGATTTGCTTTGTTTGTGTGTGCGGCCTTTGCTTTATCTATTAAACTGTCTTTATCTCAACCTATGAGTTTTCTCACTTCTACTCTTCTGATTCTTTCCCCCATCCCACCAGGGGAAAGTGAGTGAGCGCTGTGTGGTGCTTAGTTGCTGGCCGGGGTTAAACCACGACACCTGACTAGTCAATAATTTAAAAGTTACCCATAACAATACTGCCTTGACTGCACTGCACTGTTGAGAAAAGTAAAGATGATGACAGAAGGGGAACCAGAACGCATCACCTGGCTCAACCACACCCCATCTTAACTGTGGTGAGGTCTCATTAACAATAAGTTAGATATAAACTGAAGGAAATATTCTGAAGAACCACATAGTGAATTGAACTAACATGCAAAAGCTGCTGCTGAAAAAACACAATACATGCGTAAGTTGTCCACAGAAATTGATATTTAAAAATATATCACCTGACAGATCTTTCTTTGGGCTTAAACACGTATAGGAAACTTTTGAATTTTAAGCAATTAAGTCTTCCCAGATAAAATACCTGGGAAGAAAAAAAGGTACATTTAAGCATACTACACATTAGTTTCATAAATGACAGTTTAAAACATTTATGAGATTTTTGTATTTAAAATCAACAAATATTTTTTAAAGCTGCACTTATGAGAAATCTAAACTTACTATATAAGTAATATATGGTTTATTTACCTAAAATAATTGCCTAAACTCCTCTTCTAATGAAATTAAGAAGGAAATAATCCTAGAGGAGGAGAGGGTGTAAAGTGTGTTTAAAGATTTAGTTTATGTGATCAGGGACCATAAATACTAATATCTCAGCTTCAATCACATGTAATAGCACAAGATTACTGCGGAGTGAAATTACGGTTACAACATTGTGATTTCGACTACATACACCCACACAGGAGTGGGACCTTGGGACATTTTCACTTCTGCCTGCAATACCCAGACCCAAGAGCAATGAAAGAGAGACGGGGCAAAGTCTTGACATAACAGTCTAGACAAATATTGCTGCTCTTTCTTTCCTTAAGTAAAAGGAAGCAGCGGGATGGATACTGCAACTCTTACAAGTGTCTCTTGAGAAAAAAATACTGCAACAGCAATTATGCTTACTTATTAACCTTCCTTCATGGTTGTATCAAAAAGCCAAAATATAACTGAAGACGACTTACAGGTTAATTAATCAGCATTTTAAAATGTGTACTTACTTACTTCTTACCCTGAAGATGATATAGTTCAAAATTCTAATGAAAGATGAAATCTGAGATATAAAAATGAACAATAAAATAACATATTTTCCACTACAAAACCAATAAAAGCTAACTGCTATGTAACGTTCCAGTCAATAATAGCAATGCAATCAAATTTATAAGTTTAGCAAAAAGGATCAAGAAAGCCTGAATAAATTATTTCATGAAGTATTATTGCAAGAAACACTTGAGGAAGACAGTGGATAGAAATGTAATTGATTAACTAAAGAAAATAATAACAAAGAATTTTTAAGAATTAAATGCTGGGACATATCCTACAGATCTGTGAGGGCAGATGTAATATTTACCAAACAGCAAGACATCCTCATACCCCCTTGGAAGGGCTCTGTGTGTCTCAGCATAGTAGACACAGAGTATGGAGGCTTATGAGCAGTGAGCAGGATTGGAAAGACTTCTGTCCATCTCCTACCCTGTATCAGCACAAATACCACTTGCAATCTCAGTATTCCAGAGAAGGGTTTGTGTTGCCCCCCGCCCCCCGCATCTAATAACTAAATAATACTCCGGAGGTTTTAGCAAATCACTTCCAACAGGACAGTCTTTGCTTTGAAGCATGGAGGCCCTCAGCCCCCTTGCATCCCTGCTACACAACAGCTCGGCCAGGGGCAAACCCGCTCTGATGCAGGTGCCGCAGAAGTGCACTACTGCAATGCTGTTCCCAGCTGCTTTGGGGGTGATTGGTCTGGGCCAGCCCCCCCGGCGCTGCTGCTCTGCTGTTCCCATGCTCTGGTTTTAACAGCCTGGGTTCAGCCTCTGCTCGTGAGGTGAAATGGGTTCCCAAACGAAGCTGATTTGTACCAAGGGCAGGAAGAGGTGACACACAGGTGCCTGCAAACTCCAGCCACAAATGGCAGTAACACCGTAAGGCTAACACTAACGATCACCACTGCACTTTCATGCTCAAAGTAGAGCTACACTGCTGCATGAGGAAATACTCTGCTATCCTATGGTTTTTTTCTGAATAGAGGTATAGTGATTTCAATAGCTTTGTTTTGTTTTTATACCCTGACTCAGATCTGAAATATGATGTAATAATTTCTGGCTCATGTTGACTTTTTCTTAACGAAATACAAGCAGATACTATCTTTTGTCCTGTGCCTCACCTCAGAAGTTGTAGACACACAGTGATTCTGCAGCACTACTGGTAACACACAGAGTGCATGTACACAGGCGTTTAGGGCATTATGACCATAGATGAATCCCAGTCCTAACCTGATGGACCCCTTCATATCCTCTATCTGAAGTTCAATCAAAAAGCCAGGGGAGTACAAGTAGAATTTGAATTCTAAGAAATTTCTGGGCTCCTTTCTTGCCCTTTCACCCAGGCACAGGAAGGTCCCGTTAGCATGTGTAATCATTCAGCGAGCTACAGTCTCAAATTACCTCTTTCCTTCCTTATCCCTTAGTTTTATATCAAATTTGTATGGGCAAAGTTCATAATAAATTCATTTTATTTACTCAATGAATGATAATGATTTAAGCAATGCAGCCTTCTCATGGTTATGCAATCTAAAATAAATATATGGCTTCAGTTTTGTATTGCTGGGTACTAAAGTTTAATTACATTATGAATTAAGTAATAATTCCTCAAAATCATTTGTTAAAATCAGCTAACAACATAACATACCAACCATTACCCAAGGTAATGACCAATTTTAGGGTGAAGGTGTTATAAAGTATAACAAATAGTTTACAGCAGTGATATTTAATTAAAAAAAAAAATGACATAAAGTGTTTGAAAAACCTTCTGTCACTAAGCTGCCACCCGGAGCTGTAGCCTGGGAGTCACTTATGGACACCATACAGCCACGATGTCGTTTGCACCTGGCTGTCCTAAAGTTAAAAACATGAGATTAAAGGGGTAAAAGGGATGTAAAAAAGCAGCCAGAGCACACCACTGCTGAATGCGTGCCATTTCATAGTCATGATTTAAAGTGATCAGAAGGGGGGAAAAATGAAGCACAATAAAAATGGAAAATGTTAGATTAATGACACAGTCATTAAAATAAAAAAGGTGGAGTTATATGAGGAATAGATCTTATTTGAGTTATTGAAATTAAACAAGTTATTTTAACAATCATTTTAAAAATCACATTTTACTAAGCTCAAGAAAGGAAGACAAAAAAGTAGAAATCTTCATGGGGAATATTTCAAATTGTCAGTGGCTTTAAAAAAATGATTTAAGATTTTCTCTTGTATCTTCTCTTTCAATTTTAGAATTTTAGTTGCCATATATTATAATGGTATTTTAGCTATAAAAGTAGTTTTCCACTCACTGTTCTCTTGCCTTTCAAGGAGACAAACAGTTTTTCTTTCCCCTAAATGAGCACAATAAAATGGGTAAGCTGTCTGGGGAAAAAGAACCCAGACAAACTGGTGGTATAAAGCTCAACAGAAAAATGTGGTACAGAGGAGAGGCGATCTAAAGCATGTTTACTGTATGCCATGCAATTTATTCTACTCGTCAGGTTAGAATAAGAGTTTCTTACTGCTGAATTATCGTTAGGTTTTGTTCAAAACCAAACCCATTGTTACTGCTGTCCCTGATGCTGAACCTTAAGGGGAGAAACCTTAAGGGGAGAAAAAATTTGCATGCAAAACTATGCCATAAAAATAGTAATTCTGTAATAAATATTAGTTAAACAGGGATTCTTAAAATCTAGGGCCGGATCCTGCTACTGTTCCTTACAACCCTGCTTGTACAAGGTCTATGCATGTCTATGTATTTTAGTAGATTAATTCAGCACTTCAGCAAGTATTCTTCCATCTTCTTGAAAACCTTCCGGAAATATCAACGGCACTATCAGTTACAAAAAAGTTGATATCAAGAGTCAGCTAAATGAAAAATAGAATAAAAATGCAAACTACGGATGCATTTAGAAGAACCAAAGCTTCACAAGATTTTCCTCTCCCTAGTTGATGTAGGCAAACCAACAGATTGTCTTTCTGTCAGGCAAACCCTGATGGAGATAAATGTAAAGGCTGGAGTGCACGCCTAATTTTTACACGCAAGCTGCAACCAGACCATGGATTTATGCTTCAAGGCAACCAGATTTCTCCTTGTGTACACTTAAACACTGCTGTTGCACTCAGTCCATCTTGTTTAAATGCCTTTAAAACCAAACACAGGCTCTGCCCCCTCCTCCACTCCTACTAATTATATACTTTTTTGTTTGAAGAAGCAAGCCCTTTATTGCTCATAATTTCAGCTATCACTTGCTTGGGCACCTTCTACAGATCAATAGCACGTCGTTAAGTGGATGAAAAGGCTAAATGTGATTGTCATTTGCAATGCAAGGTTGCGTGTTTTTCCCCCCCTTAAGCTTTAAAGCACTGTGCTTGGATTTCATTTTAGAATACTAAATTCCCGTTGCAGGTATACAGTAGCTGCACATTCCAAGCCTTTTGTCTTAAATTAAATATCTGTCATTTTTTAAGGCCAGAATACTGGCATAGGTTATAATAAAAACTAGCATCCAACCTGCAATTTTACAGATTCCATTGCTGGTGGCCATACATCTTTGATGGCAAAACTACATTGGTTGTAGCGCCATAAAATCAATAAATATTAACCTTTTCTGACACTTTCTGCACGGATGCTTTATCAGTCGCTGTCAGGTGATAGAACAGTCAGTGATGTACTGTATTTTTCAGCTCAGAATCCATACCAAACTAAGAAGTCAATGCAGATTAACAAGCCTTTAAATACAAAAATTGGCAATGAAATTTTGGTTCTGTATGATAAAAACTAAACCAAATCACGATACTACAAAACCATAAATTTATCACCGATACTTTTAGCAATGTGCGAAATATAAATACAGTATTTCTATGGCAAAATGAGTGTGCTTGAATGACACAGATGAAATAAATTTGGTTTTATATTTCATAACATATCTATTTCGGCTTATAAAATTAAAAACTTACACAGTTAGACAAATCCTATCTCTCAATATCATTTAGAAACTCACAGTCCTTACTTTGATGAGACACATTCATAACAGTTCAATACACTTAAACCTCCATTTCTAAACAATGTAAGCAAAAAAATGAAAGTTTACTGGAAAGTGAAAATATGCCATTTAAGTTATCTCCTACCTCATATAACTGTAACAATAACTGCATTTAGATCTAAGCATCTTAGAAGCCTAAGGCCTTTAATTATTGGAAAACATCTTGCTGTGTACAAACCGTACTGTAGCAGAGTACAGCAGTTCAGCATAACAACACACAGACTGATAACTTGGATTGTTTCTGTTTCCCCCTATTTTGAACACTGCAGTTTCTTCTACGTAACACTTTACTTGCTTACCACAGCATTAGAAATTATGTTTATTTATATGCAATTCATGTGAATTTTTTTATTAAAATAGGAGTTAGTCCGATAACATGGCCTTTCCAAAACACTTCAGACTTCTTAAAATCTACCACAATATCTTAAAAGCTTAGGACACATGTTCTAATAATTCTTCAAATATGGAATCTAGTAGTAAATCCTTGAATAACACTGGTAAGTGCTAGTATGGGGCTATTTATATTCAGAAATTCTTGAAAAATGAGGAGTATAATTTGGCTGCATTCATCCTATATGGCCAACGTCTTTTAGAAATTATCCCATCTGTAATTTTAAAATCTATTTTCATGTTTCTTTCTCACAATGCAGATGGAGCATTGGTGTATGAGCAACAATTACCTTCTCCTGGAAATAAGAGATAGTACCTGAAATACTGAGGTAAATTAGTGAAACCTAAAAAAAAATACAGATATTAATGTTCCAACAATATGCCCAGTGAAGTCAGTAGCAGGTACACAACAGTATTTGGAGAAAGAGGGAACTGCTTTGAGAAATTTAATGTAATGCTATGTTATGTTGTGTTATGTTGTGTTGTGTTATGTTATGTTAATGAAAGCTAAACTCAAATGCACTAAAAGCTTTATCCATATAAACTTCAAATTTTAAACTGAAGTACAATTTTTACATTTGCCATTTCTTTCTATACCATCTGTACTTCTACATTAGCCAAGAAAGACCTATTTCTGCCAATCAGCATCAGGAGCAATCAGATTGCAAATTCTGCAATGATTTTCTTTAAAAAATATTGAGGAAAAAACCCTGTAATCAGCTCAGTTTACCTATTAATGCTAATATGAAAGGATCTGCATTTATTGTGAAAATCCACGTTAGGAAAATAAAGAAAAAAAAAAAGGCTGTGAGTTTAAGCAAAGACAAAGCCTACAAGCTGATAAAACTTAAAAAAAAATTGTAAAAAATTTGAACATGCCTAAAAGTATCCCGCGTCACAATGGGGACATCAGATTAAAGCATTTTTCCTTCATATTGCACAGTAGACTCACCACAGAAAGCAGGCATTAACATTACAAAGTGGATGATCTTTAGGTTGTGAGCCACTTGTGCACCTGCTTCGTGCTCGAGTCCAAGTTACCTTATGCAAAACCATCCCCCCAAATCAGTAATTTTTTCCATTTTTGGTGGGAAGATGGAAACAAAGTAATTCCAGAATAAGGAGTCCTATTCTCTCCATCAAAGTATCATTAGCACTGGTTATACCAACTTAGAACCATTTACTCTTTGTGTAACCAAGTACTCAGCTAGTATCCCTAACCTGACCAAATCTTTCTGCAATTGGTGCCTCTCTTCCATTCTTCTCTTAAAATTTTTTTTTTGTTGCGCACCAGCCCTCAAATCTGGAAATAGCTTTATTTAAGAAAAATATTCCATTTTTGGTTAATTTTGTAATTCTAGGCTCCTACAATTTATTTTAAAATTATTATCTCAAGACATTCCAAGAAATATATTTCATCAGTTGGTCACTTCTATAGCTCAAAGGTTGCAGGAAACAGCACACGCAACGAACAACCCCGCACAACTACAACAGAGAAAAGAGGATTGCCTTCCCCTGCTGTCTTAGACCACCTGATTTATAATACAAGTAAGGCTGTACTGAATTACAGGTAACTGAGATTTCATGATTTTCATACACTGATAAATCTCTGGATTTCGTATGTCAGGATTTTTGCTTGTGCGGGTGGAAGCAAGCACAAGCAGCTCAGCAAATTTTAGTGACAATTGTGGCAGTGGCTGAGTTTGCTCAGAGGAAGGTGGATTAGAAAAGAAAGGGTCAACAACAAATAATATAATACTGAATACTATTGGAACAGTAAGGATTTACAGATAAATCCTTAGCAGAGGAGGCTAAATTGAATTGACTTGAAGTAGCTTTATCCCACAGGCATTTTGTGCTGGTGGCAGGCACTAATATGTGAGGATTCCAGACATTTCACAACGGCTCCTCCTTTTTAATTTCACCTTAATCATCATACATCCTAAAAACTACTGCAACTATTTTTCCAAGTGTTTAGTAACCCCCAACTTCAAATTCTTCAAGCCCAGTTCTGAATTTCAGATATATATGCTGAATCAAAAAATCAGTGTTAAATTGAAAATGTTTGCCTAAAAACTTCTGATGTCTCTTGAGATAACTAGATAATCAGGGTTTTATCGTTTTTTTACTATCAAAAGATGCTTTCATTTTGTGTTTCCTCTAGATACTATTACTTCAAAGTAGATCAATTCTTTTAAATCTTCTATAAACTGTGTTCTGAGAACTCTTATCTGCTATTACTTCCTAGACTTTGAATAAGAAGTACCATTTTGGCAAGGTATAAAAGAGGTAGGGACATAGCTTAGTGTGTAATATGGTAGTTAAGTTAATGCCTTTTTTTTAAGTACATTACACGTTATATTCCCAAACACTATATAGCAACCAACTCTTTCCTTTAGCTACCGTACAACGACTGCTAATGAAAAACTCTTCCAGCAACAATAATCTAAGTTTCTGAAATGTTATTTAAGCAGGGGTTTTGACAAACAGTAACTGATCTTTTCTTTCAAATATTTGAGAAGTCCTCCTAACTAACCTGTCCAGCACCTTTGCCTCTGGATGTCAGACACCTCCTGTACTTCTCAGATCCAAGCCACTGGAAGAGCACCTGTTTAAACCAGCAGCGCCTCTAATCCAGTCGTGTGGAGGTTGAACCAGTGATTTCTATTATCTGAAGCTCAAAGTTTTCATTAATGCTCAGGTTCCCATGCAATTTATATGAAAATTGCACTCATTGTAAGGTCCCTTTTTACTATCGGAGAATATTATATGAAAATCATACTGCAATGACTCAGAGAATGAAAACATCTGTATTAAATCTGCAGTGGTTTCTTTAGTACAAACCATTTCTTTGACATTAGATATTGATGAGCATGCGCTCTTCCCAATAAATGCAAGACCTGCATAAAATATCTTAAATTCAGAAGATGTACTTTTTATCTTCCCATTTAGAAGAAGGGGTTCCCCACTAACTGGCCTGCTGGGAGTTAAGAGGTATGATATCTGCCTCCATGGTTTTTTGACATGATACAAGAATTATAGACAGTCGGCATGCAATGTATTTATATGAGATATAGTTTCATATTACGCTCTTATATGTTCACCAAGAAAGTGAAGCAATCTTTCTTCTATGAGAGTTCTACCTATCTTAATTTCCTTTAGTGCAAACAGTTACAGACAAGCTCCTCTTTGAACTGATAATTTTTTAGAGGTCATTCAGCCCATAATTTCAGGTCCTAGTCACTATCCTGATGGTCCTTCTTAGGAAATTGGACCCAGTGGGAACGTTTTTTCCTTCTGCTTAGTCTATGGGTCAGCATTTTCCTTCCCTTGTACTTCTTAATTCCCTTAAGTGGCAATTATTTAAGGCACAGTTAGAGAAGGTGCAATCTACATTCATCCAATAAAACCTAAATATTAAAAAGGACAGAAAAATCCAGCATGGTTACTAAGGATATATGGGAGAGCATTTAGCATTTGAAAGGTACCAAAGATCTGGTAAATGAAAAGATGGGAAAAATTATGAAGAACTATTGGAAGTAAAATAGAAATTAGAAGTACAAAAGAAGTGGTGTATCAGACAGACAAGACATCCTACTTACAAAAGGTCAAGATCCAAGATGCCAAGTCAAGAAATTAATGGAAAGTCGGTGCAGCATACATTGGATCAATGAAAGCAAACAAAAAGAAAGCCCCAAAGAAATTTTAAAAATCAGCATGGAATGCCAATGATTTGTGATTCATTGGAGCAATTATTGCTAAGGGCTGTTCTCGCGCATGGCCAAAAGTAGTAAAGCACTGAGCACACAACTAATACTTGTTTCAGTCCTTCCATCCCGAACATTACTCACATTTGTTTCAACACTTTTCTGGTTCTGCAATTATTTGCTATTATTTGTGCCATTTTGTGTAGTAACAAAATTTTGTGTAACAAGCAAATAATTCTTTCGTGTAATTTAAAAAAAAAAAAAAAAGAAAATTCAGACCATCACTTGCAAGCAAATCAAAGCAAATTTACAAATATTAATCACTGAAGTTATTTATCAAGAGTACATTCTTTCAGTGCCGGTTGTTAATATGTTGGCAGCATCTCAAAGGAAGAGAAAATCTAAAGTGTCCTCTAAATAACATACAGCCACAGTGAAAGAGGCCAAGAGGTGGTGGCATTATGTAGGCAAAATATACTGCTATGTGGTTATACTAAAATATAGTGCCCCCAGGTCTTGGAAGTACTGTTAGTTCAAATCTCCAAGTAATTAACTAATTTGTTCATAATTGGGATGCCACCATTGTGATATTTATTATTTGTATTTTTCTGAGAAATAAAATTTATGTAAAATTATTTATATAACAGCACTGTAAAATATTTAGAATATTTATATAATAGAACTAGATCATATTTTATATCATATATCATAAAATATTTATGCTGCATATATTTTATATATTAAAAATCCACAACACATTTTAAATCAACATTTTCATATTCTTCAAGTTGCATCTTACACTTTACATTTACTTCAATTAAAAAAAAGCATAACTTCCCTGGATGATACACTAAGAGATCTACTCTTAAAAGAACTTCTCCTAATAGGAAAGCAATTTAAATGTTCAGAGTATAGGATAATCTCCACATGAAAATATCCTGAATTACTCCTACGCACTCTCCACATTTACTTTTTATTCTTTCTGTAAGGTTCATTTCTTTTTTGTTTTTGTTTGAAAAGTTTTCTTGATGACCTTGATATCTCATTTTTTTGGTGTTTTTCTCAGAATTTAAATATGTTGATATCTGAATACTAATATTTCCTTTTATTATTTTTATTTACCACATACTATTATGCATAAATATTTTCAAGCAGAATTAAATATTTTTGCCTTTCTAGATGGCTGTCGTGTCTTAAGGGCTTTCTTCTACTTCTGTACTTTAATATTTCAGCCTTGCTTTAAAAGTTTTATGTTAAGATATCCTATTTTTAGCACCAAATAGGCAATAATATGTCTCGTTCTTCATGAAGGATATTTTATCTATTAGTGTAATGAAATAATAGCTTGGAGTAAGATTACCTTCTTTTCATCAGTGAAGCTGACATCCTTGCAGAGGCAACAGTCTTTGTGAACATTAGCAGAGATTTGGCATGTGGCTCCCAACGCAACGCAAGAAATTTGCAAAGCAGATGCCCATCCGAGGGTGTTTTGAGGGCAGATAAGACGTGGGTATTAGGGCTCAACAGAAAATTTCAAAACTGATGAGGGTTTCTGTATCAGTCAGTGTGGCACAGCCCCTTTCCAAGTCAGCCGAACGGTTCCCCACCTTGGAAACTAGGATGCCACAGGGAGGAAGGACAGGAAGGCATGTGCAGGCCAACACCCAGATTAACGTTTAGACAGGGGCAAGGAGATTCAAGCTGCTCAGGAGTAAAAGCTCACCCCACAAAAAATTAGTCGCCCTGTAACAAACGGGGATAGTTGTTCAGAAAGGAGCAATGATGACTAGGAAATCCCCAGAGCAGCGGGCCATGGGCAGAAAGGCATTGAACAGAATGCAAGAGAGACTACAGGTGCCATTGGTGCTATACACAATATGAAAACCACAGGTACAAGCTGGGCAGAGAATGGACTGAGAACAGGCCTGAGGAGAAGGACCTGGGCGTGTTGGTGGATGAGAAGCTCAACGTGAGACAGCAATGTATGCTCGCAGCCAGAAAGCCAACTGCATCCTGGGCTGTATTAAAGGAAGCACGGCCAGCAAGTCGAGGGAGGTGATTCTGCTCCTCTACTCCGCTCTGGTGAGACCTCACCTGGAGTACTGTCTCCAGCTCTGCGGTCCCCAACATAAGAAGGACATGGACCTGTTGGAGCAAGTCCAGAGGAGGGCCACGAAGATGATCAAAGGGATGGAGCACCTCTCCTATGAAGACAGGCTGAGAGAGCTGGGGTTGCTTAGCCTGGAGAAGAGAAGGCTCCAGGGAGACCTGATTGCAACATTTCACTACTTAAAGAGGGCTTATAAGGAAGGTAGGGATGAACTTTCTAGCAGGGCCTGTTGCAATAGGACAAGGGGTAATGGCTTTAAACTAAAAGAGGAAAGATTTAGACTAGATAGCAGGAAGAATTTTTTTATGATGAGGGTGATGAAACACTGGGCCACGTTGCTCAGAGAGGTGGTAGATACCCCATCCCTGGAAAAGTTCAAGGTCAGGTTGGACAGGGCTCTGAGCAACCTGATCTAGTTGAAGATGTCCCTGCTCATTGCAGGGGGGTTGGACTAGATGACCTTTAAAGGTGCCTTCCAACCCAAACTATCGTATGATTCTATGAAAAGCAACTAAAGGACTATGAAAGGAGTCCCTAAGCTCTTCAACAACAGCAGCAAAAGCTACATACTAGAAAAAAAAACCCAAAGGCTTTCATGACCTCTTTTTTTTTTTTGTTTTCTACTTTACTGCTACCTGGAAAGAACCAACTCTATGGTCAGGACCACACAGATAAAGATACTGGCTATGGAAGCTCTGCTAGGCATACAAAGCCATCTATTGGAAGCCACTTATAAAAATCAAATTACTTCGGTTTTAGGTTTTTTTAAAATGTAGATTAATTTTTCCTGAAACACAATAATACATAATCTACAGAGGTTATAAGGAACCTAGCTTTCTCCTTTACAAACAGAAAATCATTTATACTAGGTTTTTATTTCAAGCACACACTAAAATTATTATTCTTCACAAAAGACGAAAGGGAGTGTCTGCCAATCAACATGACACGCTATTGAAAGACTGGCACTAATAGCTATGACAAGAGCAAACCTGTTTGAAGCAGAGCTGCTGCTGCCTATTTTTTTTCTTTTTTTAAGTATACCAGCCATCAAAAATAATGTTTTATCTGACTAGAAACCCAAGCAATACTCTGCTACTGTAAAAGCTTCTACATGATTTGCCTATATCTAGCAATGACAGATTTTTAATACTGTTTCAAATTACAGCATTTAAAGTATTTTATTTGAACAGTGATAAAGACTAAGAATGTAACTATTCCAAGAAAAAAGTTAAATATGCTTGCAAACAAAACTGTGTATCCATTCTTTGGAGGTTTCATTCAAGGTATGAATTACAAGTTTGCATAGGTACTCAACTGACTTGTATTTCCATTATTTCATTGATGAGTATCATTCACCGATTTTATAGTTTATTAGTTTGATGAATTCAGAGAGTCTAAAAGTAAACAGGCTTTTATTATTTCATTTTTCCTATTTTTATATTTTCTACGAAAGAGTAGTACTAAAGAGAAGATGCAAAAAAAAGGACAAGAAAGAAAAAGAAAAACTTAGAAGTAGAAAAGCATTGGATACTAGTATAATTGCTATATTATCAGGTTATGTTTGTCCGATTCACATTCTGAATAAGTCTTCAGTTTCCACTTGGTAATACAGTTATACCTTGATAAAATCACATAATAGATCACACCATAACTTTTAGCAATCAATTTTTCCTCTTAATAATTTGATAAATGTAGCTGCCAAGTGGGATAAAGATCACAATTTTGTTTGGGATTAACTATCTGAACTTTCAGAATTCCATTCATGAATATTGCAACTGTTACAACTGATAGGATCGCAGTTTTGTCCCTTGTTGATGATGTAATCATGTTGTGGGTTGCTGGTACAGCCTTATTTTCAAAAGCTAAAGAAAGTGGAAGAGAAACATGCGGAGAGCACAGCCTTTTGAAAAGTGCACTTATACAAGTTTGGAAAAATATTTTTCAAACATGCATAAAAGAGACCTTGTAGTAAACTTCTCCTCATTTCACTGCTCTCTGAAAAGAACTAAAACATTCCCTAACTCTGTTCCCCTAATCTAAAAAAGGGCAGGATGTAGGCCCGGCTTAGTGAACAGATGATTAATTGAACTGTCTTTTCATTGATTTCAGATCTCAGGAGACAATAACACAGTAAGGGGACTGCCAACCAAAAGAACAGAATTTCATCAGGATTCTTCAAACACCTTAAATAAATAAATAAACACACATATTTTCCAATGTGTTTTATTAAGGATTTCACAACATACCAGAAAGAAACTTTTATCAGTCAAGTGTATCTCTACTCAGGCAAAGGTACTTCAGCCTGAAAGAGAGCAAGACTTTAGCATCAATGAAGGGAATGTCATCTCTATGAGAAAGAACACTTTGGGGGACTTACGGGTCTCCTCAGCTACCCCTTTGCTATCACAACACCTAAGCGCTTTAGATTCACAAACTCAACCTTAACAACAGGCTGTATGTAGATTAACACTGTTTTAAGATTTAAGAGCAGAAAGGACTATTAGATAACAGTCTGCCTTCTGGTATATCAAAACCCCCTAAATTACACTTAATTAGTTTTGCAGTGAACCCAACAAATTTGAGCCCCCCTAAAACCTATCTTCCAGAAAGACATCCAGTCTTCTCAAGGCTCAAAGGAGTGGAACAGGGTCATTTTTATTTTTTTTTGCTAGTTGCTGCCAGAGTTCAATCGACCTCATATTTAAGTATTTGCACCTTGTTTCTCATTTCAATTTGTCTGACTATGCTTTCAGTAACTGATTTTTCTTAGGCTTTTCTCAGCTAGATTAAGAGTAGCTCATGTGTGATATTTTCTCCCTGTGAAGCAACGAATACACTATAATCAAGTACCTATCTATCATTTTGGTCATGAATTATGTAATTCTTCATGAGCACTAAGCGCTCAATCACCACGTAGGCAGCCAACTGCCAAAACACAATCGTCACGATCTTTGTTCTGTGGATGCCCAACCCCAGAGGCACCTATAATTTTCACGGAGGCACAGGCACACAAAGCTGTACTTCCAAGCACTCCCCAAAACACGTCTGTGCAGCAAGGGGAAGCAGCTCACGCTTTTAGTTCTCTCAGGATCTGTAAGAGTAAGTGATCCTCCACTCCTACTCGCAGGGCCCAGGGTGGCAGACTCTCTCAGAGCATGCTGGATCACTTGCGTGCTTCACAAGCATAGTATCACTTTCAAAGAAAAAACAGACTCTACCAAAAAGTACAATGAATTGATCTGCCTTCCCTTATTTTTTTTTCTAAAGGAAAGACTTTAAAGAAAGACTTTGTATGATTGCTAATTCTAAATTAGGCAAAACATCTCCCAATTTTCTGTTCAATGTCTTAAGCAGTTCCCTAATCACGTAGTTGAGTGTTATGAAGCCATTTTCAAGCAAAAGCTTTGTGAAGTACGTAGGCATTGCACCTCTTCTCACATGGGGAAACTCGGACAGAGAGCAAGCCCGCTATATCAGTCGCTAAGTGAAAAAATGGATTATTCTGTTTTCTTAGAGTAGCACTCATTCTTGGGAGATCATGTTCACTTTTAACAATGCAGCATAGAAATAACAATACAGAGAAAAACAGTATCATCGCATAGCTTTCAACATGATCACAAAAACAATAATGAGCAAATTGCTCCTCTTCTCTCTGAAGAACTTTTTGCCTTACGGCCAGTTTAGTATCCACGGAAGACTACTATGCACACAGTGAGATGCCGTGGTCTCTGCAGCAATTGGAATAATGGAGATGTCAAGCCATAGATATTACGCTCTTTGGATATAAATAATGCATCATAATAGTATCATAATGTTTATAAGACAAGAGCTCCTAAATGACGAACATTTAGTTCAAACTGAAATTAGCACTATCAAGTGATGCTACTCCAAAGCAGACAAAGCACTGAGAAAAAGACCTGGTCTACTTATCCTTTTCAAGTTCTACCGCAGGTACGGGCCCTTTCCCACTTGTGAAAGTATTCAGGCTCAGTTCAACTCAGTATTGAGATGTAGCATCGGTTGGAAGAAAAAGCGTATCCAAGACTCTTGGAAATATAATGCATACAAGAATCAATGCAAAGATTTTTTCAACTTACTTTGAGACCCACCATACAGACAAGTCCACATTAAGCAACTCTGAAAAAATTTCTCATTTTAAAAAAAAACCCCAACACTAAAATGGTAGTCATAAACATGATATAACAATTCTCTCACTTACTGTATTAATTTTCCATTTGTAATGACAAATTTTCAGGTTTGCGCATTGATAACAAGAATAATATGAATAGCTTCCACTGGAACCAAATTTCCATGAGTAAAACATTAACTACAGGATTCCTGAGCTTGCTAGTAAGCCCACTTCTGTTCTAGAACAACAGCTATAAAATCTATCAGTGTCTTTAATGTGATTATTTAAAGAAAATAAATGAATATTGTGGATAATCAACAATCAACAAATTTCAATTTCGACACAGACCTTGAGAAAATGGGTCAGCAAAACAGTCATAAAGTTCTTACAGAGCAACACAGAATATTTCAAAACCAGATTTGAAGATTTGTATAAAAATTTGAAGTTAAATGCGTAAATTTGTATTTGAAATGTGATCTAGCAAATTCAACCCACAATTTTATGTGCAGGTGCATATATCTGTTGGTTTGTGTGCATTAAAGGCCTGTTCGAATGCAGTACATTTTAAAAGGTAAAGACAAAAGTATTCCCTGGATTGTTATTGTTTTAAAATATATAATGGTACTTCGCAAGGTTTATAAAGCATATAGTTGTATAGTTAAAGATCTCCCTCTATGCCAGAGCCTATAGCAAAAAGGGGAAAGTCTGAAGACCTGGTTTTGTGGCATTTCCATATAACAATTCCTCATGTTATACAGGAATTCAAAGATGCAGAACAGCAAGTGTTACCGCCTATCAATTACAGTATCATCCTTACTCATGTAGAAGCTAACTTGTTCTGCCTTCTACCTTCCACAGCCTCTCCCTTAGAAATACCGTTTCTTCAAACTCCTTACTGCCACTGACCCCATAAAGCAGAATAGTAGTTGCAAAAGAAAGCTAAACAGAAACGTATTAGAGCATTATATTATAAAGAGCATTAACTTTGAATTAGAAATCCAACTGGTAACTTTAGTTTCACAGGTGAGAAACAGACTTGATTTTTACTCCCAGCCACATCCTAAAGGTACCCCACAGCTCCATTCTTGGTGGGTTGTGGTGAAGGAGTTTCTGACTGGTGCCGGTAAGTGGTTGGATTTGGCGTTTGTCTCTTTGCCAGTGATGAAACTTATTCTATTTCTATTCTACTCAAAGAAGCAAAGGGGCTGGCTTTCCCGTTACAAAGCAATATTAGAACACAAAAGACAGACAAATATGTTTAAGTTAAAAAATCGATCTTGTATGGCACTTTCATACTCCTATCATCCTAAAGGGTTCTATGTCGTGTTGTGGATTCTCTGTGGGTGCAGCCAATGACCAATAAGTAATCAGTAACTCTGAACCAGACACAGAACAAATCTTATTTTGATAAGGGATGTTAGCCAGGGCACAGGAGTTATCCCCTCATTCCTCTAAAAATCTTCTCTAAAACCTTTAACTCTCAGATGTCCAGCAGTCAGAAATGGACTGAAAAGAAATGAAAACCCCTTTAATTTAACTCTGATGCGAATACACAATTATAACCCAGGTCCCGCTTTCACAGTGTTCCTTCCTGAAAGGAAAATACCAGTATCGCCCTTTGAGTGATGGGATTATGCAAACAATATTTCAACACTTTTGTAGTAAACCAATTCTAGGCTAGCCTGGCAATAATTAGGTGACAATGAATTCTTGCTAATAGTAAGATGTTTGTACAGTACCCTGTTTAGTGCAAAGGCATTTCTACAGTATAAGAATCAATGTATAGAAAAGAGATATCATTAGTATACAACATATTGATGACAGTTTTCCTATGTTGCCAAGACAAGCAAGTTGAATAGCTTTAACCACAACATGCTACAATGAGCAATTATTTTACCTAGATATAGTCTATATGAACAAGTAACACGAAAACTCACACAGATTTTGTAATTTTGGAAAAATGTTAATGGTTCTACCAGTGTTATATCTGTGTTATGCCTGTATATCTGTCTATTGAAAGCATTTTAATTGTTCATATTATTTTAAGTGGGATGATTGTAGTAAAAATCCAGCAATGTCTGGATTTAAGCTCTGAGTTGAATACTCATTCACTTTAGTGAGAACTATGGTGAAATGTGATCAGTTTTCTGACCTATTTTGAAATTGGTATTCCGCCAACTGGCATTTTGTTTGCACATCCAGATATTATCCACCATATGCTGACATGACATGATGATTGGTTCCAAAATGAAGTGGAATACTTGGCAAATAGAAATATATGGTACAAATAATACACTGCCTCTAGTCAGAAAAGCAAGCAGTCATTTTGAGAAGACTGAGAGGTTTTAAAATAACTTGAGTGTACACACTGCGCAGAGCTGAATGAAAGCTCTCTAGGTCGTGTTTTTTTACAGGGAAGAGGGTCTCAAAATTATGAGATCAATTCCTTACAGGAGAAGATTCAAATCTGACACAGCAGAACTAACAGTAGTATTCCAATGCAAGATTAATTTGCATCTTAGGGAGAATTTGGCCCACATAGCTTCTTCCTCCTCTGGATTCCCCAACTCCTTCTTCTCACCATCTGTTCTTTTTTCCCACTGCTCTGACTTGTCTTCCCGCCCAGTGATGTCTAAGTTATCTGCCTCTCCTGAGTTAAGATCACATTTCATTCAAGCTCCAGCCTAATTTTGTATTATTTCTCCTAACCTCTTGCCATTGAACTCTTATGTTTCTCCTAAATTGATGCTCCCATTAAACTTCTACCTTCTATTCTGAACTGTAGAATCTCTAAAAAAAAAAAAAAAAAAAAAAAAATCTTGCTCCTAAACAGGAAACACCCAACTTTTTTCTTTTAATTCCTGTTTCCAAAGAAATGTTTTTGTTTGGGATTCCTCCAGTGACTTCCATGTTGTGTGCTCTCTAATGTAAACCCTCAAAACATACACGTAAGTTATTGATTGATCTCTGCTGTTCTATCTTTTGATGTTGAACACTGTCTGCTTTTTTGTAATGAAATCTAAGAATTTTTAAAGTGGTACATTAATTTGCCACCCTATTTCATGAGGAATTTTGTTTTTCTGTTCTTGGGGGAAGAGGGTGGGCAGAGGGACTTGATACAGATGTTAAAAAAATATTCCTCTATAAAAGTTCAACTGGATTTCAAAATGAGGCATCTAAATAGCACACACTTCTGATGTTTATGTATTGAACTGCAAGCTTTACTTGTGAAACACGAATGGATTTCAGCGCTTAAATGCATAACCTTTACCCCTTGTGAAAACTTGAAGAGAACTAAGCCCATTTTAAACTCACGTTCTTCAGAATAAATGATAACAACATAACAGATAACTTTTTTATTGCAATCATTTAGGCCCGCTTATATAGAAAAGAGAAAAATTTGTAAGCAAAGGGAGAATGACCTTACCAGCATGCAAGTACGCCAGATCAGGATTTTCAATGTCTGGGTGTAGTTCTTTCAAGTGGTTGCGAAACTCCACAGGGATATTGGTTCCATAGTCACATTTAGGACAGTTATACATTTTTACTCCTTCATGCTTTCCCGTATGTAGGATATGTTTACGGATATTTTCAGCACAGTTAGACCTAAAAAGCAATGGAAAAAAGAAGAAATAATTATTCCCTACTAGTCGTTCAAATAAAACCTAGTGTAATAACAGAAAATGAGCAGTCATTACTCATTTTTCACTATCATCTGGCCAATTTTTGCATCCTCTTAGGTTTGGCATGAATGTTGTCCTTTACATGAAGGCTCCCAAAGCTCTTTCAGGTTAACTGAATGATATATCTGAACCAGAAACATTTAAATATGAACAATTTTTTACATTTGCAAAAGTCTTACAGTTTCTATTTTTCTTGATGGTGCTCAGTGATGGACAGAAATTAAGCTAAAGTCTTTAACTTAGCAAAACTGAAGTGCACAGATGCCTATAATATTCCTAACAGAGCTCACATGAACCTTTCCTACACAGTTCCTAGATTCCACAAGAGCTGCTGTGAATGATTTTTGTAAGGATATTTCACCAACTCTCATCCCACCTTATGAACTGTTCCTAGAAGAGAGAATTGAGTTGTTCAAGTTTATAGCTTTTTGAAAATACACAGATTCTGATTTATATCATAAATACAGCTTTTGTGAAAGCAGTGTTTTCATGCATAAAAGTCAGAATACATATACAATTAGTTTTATGCATTTACACAAATAAATATTTCTAATGTTATTTCTGAAAAAAAAAAAGTGGATAGAAGAAGATCTCACATTTCTTTTATCCACAAAGTGATCCATGATATGACAGTAACTTTTAATTTCCAGTCTTTAAAATTTTCAGTCTCATTCCAAAATTATAGAATCATAGAATAGTTTGGGTTGGAAGGGACCTTTAGAAGTCATCTAGTCCAACTCCCCTGCAATGAGCAGGGACATCTTCAACTAGATCAGGTTGCTCAGAGCCCCGTCCAGCCAATTCCTCATCCACTGAACTGTCCACCCATCAAATCCATATCTCTCTAATTTAGAGAGAAGGATGTTGTGGGGGATCGTGTCAAAGGCCTTACAGAAGTCCAGATAGATGACATCCATAGCTCTTCCCCTGTCCACTGATGTAGTCACTCCATCATAGAAAGCCACTAGGTTGTTCAGGCAGGACTTGCCCTAGGTGAAGTCATACTGGCTGTCAGAATCACCTCCCTGTCCCCCATGTACCAAATATTTTTCATTAGAATTTCCTACTTATTCAAATTCTGTGATGAATCCCATTTAAAATATATTGCTTCTTCATTTATTTCAATCAGAAATAACCATTATATTTATTCTTGAATCAAAATAATGGCCTGTATACAATTTTTTTAGACTTTCTTAGTACTGTACGCCATTAGTATTTTCAAACTAAGAACAGCAATTCAGTTTAACTGAAAAAAGTACAAATACTCAAGTGAACTATTTAAATACATAATACTTCACAAATGTTCAAATAAGACAACAGTAGTATTTTGAGCAACTGATTGGTTACCTGTCACTGTTAGAAATACCACAGTAACAGACACCTAAAAAAGGACCCCAAAATAAACTGGAAGTAGCAGCTTGAAGTTCTGTTGGAGTGCTTGTCTCTCCCTTGGAGATGGTCATAGTAAAGCTGGTATCTGCCTTACGGTGCTGCCAAAGCTCACCCTCTGTCATGTCCATCTGCTATATACCAGTATAATGATCAGACTCCTGAGAATGTCAGAGAAGACGCTTATGTTCAGTGAAAAATATGGGAAATATTGGCCCTCAGCATCTTTCAGGATTCGGCCCTAAAAAAAGTACAATGCTCATAAATGTTGTTAAAATGAAACATGTATTTTATTAAATAAAAAAAGGGATAGTGTACACTGCAATGAAAGCAGGAGACAATCTGGTAACCTTCTATCATGGGTTATACTTTAAAGGGCAGTGGATTAAAGCAGAGCATACAAATCTGAAATAAAATATCTGTGTCCTTTTAGCTCAGCTCTCATACTATGTTAAGGAAAGATAAGAATTTTAACTTTGAAATATTTCTGTGAAATATGTAAGGGATCTGTGGAAAACTGTGTAAGAGTTGTGAAGAAAACCCAGCCTGTTCAAGTCATAAAAGGCCAGTTCTATCTCCTTTGATTTGCGAATTTGCTCCAACCACTTTAAATGGAGCAACCCTGAAGTCTCATTTATTCAGTCATCAGTAAAAATCTGTGACTAAACATGCCAACATACTGATATATTCATCATGTGAAATAAAAATTTTTAAAAAAATATTTTTCCATGTGATGAGGCCAGAAAGGCTTAATCAGAAATAAGGACTATGAGATCACAAGGCATTACAAATGGCCTCTCGTATTAGGTTGCAATGCAGCAATTGCAATATAATGTAAACCATGAAGGTAACAACTGGCAAATCCAACCACTTTTGAAGCCAAATAATACCTTTAAATATGACATGACAAAAATGTACTGCATATAAAATGGGTTTTTTTAATTATTCAGTGTGCTTTGACTGTCTGTTTTATTAGGAGTCTTCTCCTGAGTACTGTACAAGTATGTTATTATATCTCTGACACAACCCCCCCAAAACTCTGTGTATGTGTGTACTTACATCACTTCATCTCATATGACTAAACACAGAGGTCTGTGATTTTAAACAGCGCTGTATTTTCATTAAAGCTATACCATGATAAACATCTAACTAAAATATTATAGTGTTGCAATAGTGATGATAGTTAAGCATTTGACAGGCTTTGTATTATAAAATTCACTTCCAGGAGTTTATAAACTTTGAGATAAAGATTCCCTTTATTCTGAAATTTGGCAACGTAGAGCCCAGCCCAAAAGGAATTGTTTGAGTAAAGTCTTTCTGTTTTTTTGATTTCTACTCTGAATTACAGCCACAAACAAACAAATGCAGCTTTTAAGAGGCTAGCCTGTGTTCCAGTAAGGCTACACCAGAGGCTTCTAATTTAAATTACTATTCCTTAATGTAAGCACACTTTTGTCCTTATGATCCATTTTCCAGTTTGAAAATCAAATGTATATATTTCTGGCAATTTTTCCGTGCTCTGCAATAACAGAAAGGGCACTCATTAGAGAGACTGAATTAGTCTGAAGCGATAGTCTAAGGGTTTGTATTCAATGCTGGTGCAGAGAGGCACAACAGAAATTTGGGTTTTATTTCATGTCTTGCTGTGAATCTTCTTATCAGACATGAATAAAGGTTTAAGACTCGATGCAAACTCCACAACAATTCTAACAAAGGGAAGTGAAAGGCCTGTAGAGAGTTTGCAGTGTCCTGTCAGTGCTATACATGGAGAAAGAGAAGATGGGAAGTATTCCTAAGACACGTTGCAGATGAACAGGAAATATGAGGAGCTGAAAAGCTCAGCCTGTACTTCCCATGCAATAAGCCTGGATGACTTTCTCCACCAAAGACTGACATTTTGGGAAGGGTGTAGGCCTACTTTCCACTGCACACATGCGGGAGAGCTCCCACATTTCTGTAAAGGACAATGCTGTGAAGTAAGGGAGATAGATGGCAAGTTTCTCCTGAGAAATGCAGCTACTGCTTAAGACAAAAGGAAAACCTCTTTTGGCTGAAGATAAAAAAGGGCTTTTATCTCTAATGTTCATTGGACAGTGATGCATCCACATTGCTGTTCTAACTGCACATTTCATGTTGTCATTAGAAGTCCATTCCTACCAACCAGTTACCTGTTTTTCTTTTGCTGCTCTCATTAAATTAAGGGTTGCTGCATATTCGAATAACAAAAACTGGAAATTACTTGTAAGTTGTAAAACTGTACTTTAGTCACAGAATGGTTGAAGTTGGAAGGGAACTCTGGTAGGCATCTGGTCCAACTCCCCATCTCAAGTGGGGACACCTAGAGCCTGTTGCCCAGGACCATTGTCTAGACAGCATTTGAGTATCTCCAAGGATGGAGACTCCACAATCTCCCTGGGCAGCCTGTGCCAGTGCTCAGTCACCCTCACAGTGGAAAAGTGTTTCCTGATGTTCAGAAGGAAACTCCTGTGTTTCAGTTTGTGCCCATTGCCTCTAATCCTGTCACTGGACATCACTGAAAAGAGCCTGGCTCCATCTTCTTCACACCATCCCTTCAGGTATTTATAGCTTTCTCTTCTCTAGGCTGAACAGTCCCAGCTCTCCAACGTTTGCTTATTTGAGAGAGCTGCTCCGCTGCCTTCATCCTCTTAGTGCCCCTTTGCTGGACTCTCTTAAGTATGTCCGTGTCTCTCTTGTACTAGAACTGACACAATGCTCCAGGTGTGGCCTCACCAGCACTGAGTAGAGGGGAAGGATCACCTCCCTTGACCTGCTGGCAGCAATCCTCCTAATGCAGCCCAGGATATAAATAGCCGCCTTTGCTCCAAGGACACGTTGGTGGACCATGCTTAACCTGGTGTCCAGCACGAACCCAGGTCTTTTTCTGCAAAGCTGCTTTCCAGCTGGTCAGCCCCCACCATATATTGGTGCATGGGCTTGTTCCTTCCCATGTGCAAGACTTGGCACTTTGCCTTGTTGAACTATATGAGGTTCCTGTCAGCCCATTTCTCCAGTCTGTTGAGGTCCCCCTGGATGGCAGCATGACCCTTTGGTGTACCAGCCACAGTTCTGTGTCACCTGCAAACTTGCTGAGGGTAGATTCTGCTCAGTCATGCAGATCAATAATGAAGATGTTGAAGAGAACTGGACCCAATATGGACCCCTGCGGTACACCACTACTTACTGGCCTCCAACAGACTTCATGCCACCCTCTGGGACCGCCCAGGCTGTTCAAGATGATTTAAGTTACTTTTGATGTCATTGTCACTTACGTAAGCAAGTCTCACAATACTGATAACTACCTAGATAGGAACAGCATACCAGATAAAAAAAAAGCTGGATAGGTATTATAACAGTGAGTAACAGCCTCTAACGGACATCCCAGTGGCACCCTATCACAGTGAGACTCAAAGCTGCTCCACAATGAAGCAATGAGGCCTAAAGCAAACTTCACTATTCCAAGGATGAGAACAAAACAGTTTATTCACGTTTTCAGTGCAAGCACAGGCACCATCCAGAATGACAAAGAAGGGCCACATCCCTTTGCGCCCTCCGTCTGCTTCTTAGCAGCATTGATCTGCTTTGCTAGGAGGGTGGAATCAAGTGGAAGGTTAGGAGTAGCATAAAATGCTCAGACATGTTGTCAGCATAAGAAGCCATGGCCTTTGTTTACTTTGTCTTCCCTCTCCTATTGCCTCTCTGCTATTCTTACACATATCAGTTTTGTTACAAAAAAATAGGACATTGAGCTAAGAGCAAGAAACAGAGTGCCTGGTCTACAGGACAGTGGGAAAATACCTGCTCCTAGTTTGCAGAGCATAAATTCTCATAACTGCCTTACTCTCTAAACCAGAAAATACTATTGTTCCTCTAGCCCCTAAAAGTAGTATAACTCTGCCCCTGTGCAGCCATTTTCTCAATGGCACTGGTGAGCTATAGTGTGCCACTGACAAGATTCCTCAGCACAACTAGGTTTACCCCATTAGAAAACAGCAGCACTGTTCGGGGCTCCGGGATGGTAGAGCACAGAGGTGCACTTTGCAGGAGGCAGAGATGGGAGTTCAAAGTCAGCAGCAGGTAAACATGGGAGGAATGATGAGCACGTTTGTGCCAGGATAGTGAGCCTGAAGGTCCCCATAGTAAGTTCTGGCTGTGGTCGTTATTCGCCCATCATCTCTTCCTTCTCTCCCATCTTGCAGGGCTCAGCCAGTTCCACCAGTCAGCAGGAAAAGCTGTTAAGAGGGCAGGGCTCTGGGCACCCTTTCCCCGCACAGAGAGGCTCAGCCCTGCCCTCATGGCTGGATGCAGGGGGTCATGCTCTGCCTTCCTCCCAGCCAGCGGCACTGGTTTAAGCAGCCCATGTAGGCAGCTGAATTCAGTAGGTAACTGTGGAGCTGTGGCTGCCCCATACCAGAGCTATTTGCTGTTCTCATCTTTTATGCAGCATTTTGGACCAAAATCAAGGAGTAAGAGAAATTCATAAAACATCTTCTGTTCATTCTAAATTTGCCCGTGCAGAATAGGAATGCTTCTATATTTTCTAAGGGTTTTGTACATGAGAATAGATTAGCATTGTATTCAACAGCTAAATGAAATATAGCAGGAAGCAACCTATTTTTATTAAGATGTTTTACTAATGGGGAACTGAAATTAGAACACTCTTCCATTATGCAGTGCCTGACATTTTCAGAAAGATGCTTACTGCAAGGCATGGAAATGGAAGGTTTTGGAGGTGCAAATGAGGCAAAATGTTAATTATCTAGCACACTAAGGTTTAAAAATTTTAGCACCTTTTAGGGCTCTTATTTGCACAAAATAAACCTTTTTTAAAAGGTTTCCTCCAGGACATTAGGTACAAATATCCTCTTTCTGCAGAGAAATGCATATAACCTAAAGGACTTATGGCAGCTTCATGGATGTCACTATTTACAATGTAAAAACAAACACAGTGACACAGCTGACTGAGTGAAAAGATTTCTATTTTTCTACTGTTCGTCAGTATGAATCAAGTTCACCCTCATATGGACGCGCTCTGAAGGTCTTCTGCACTGTTTATACTCTGCTATGCAACCTGCAAGTAGTACACAGAAATTGCAGTATTTTGATTAAAAAATAGCAAAGTCCCTGGATACTTTGTTCCAGAAATAAAAGCAGTTATGATGAAAGCAAACTTCTCATGAAAGCAGTATGTGTCATCATAGATTCTAACCTCAGTTATTCACCAAAAATTTGCAGGTGTTTAGTTCACAGAAAATGCCACCTAACAGAAAACTGTCTTTAAATAAAAACTGCAATAATGTAATTACACTAGAAAAGGTGAGCCAGAGATTTTTAGAAATGCAAAGTCATATAGAACATTTAGTTTGACCTCATGGATAGTTCATAAAAGGTTTGCCCAGTGCTTCTTTCCTCAAACCCTACCTCTTTTTGGTACTAAACAATGATTTTCAGAGACACGCTGAAATCTGATGGAGAGCAATCAGGAATCCATAGCAATCGTAGGCAAATTACTGTAGTTGATCACTCTCACTTTTACCAGCTGTAAATATTTCTTATACTCCTGCATCCAGCTAACAGATGGTGTTACATTTTCAACTCATCTTGCTTAGCTGAAGGATGATCCTCTGCTATCTGGACCTCTAGTGGATGAGCTACAGAGATCCAGTTCCTTTCATCTCACTTTGGGAAATCATCAGATTCTTCCTAACTCTTTTCAATTGTAAACATTGCTTTAAGCTTTGAATACTAGAGCGCATTTCACACCAGTGCTGTATACATGGATGCCAGGACTTTCCCTGTGCTCAGCATTCTCCAGTTCCAGCCAGGAGTTCTGTGAGCTCCTGGATATTCCTCAAAGCACCGAGAGCTCCTGTTCACTCATTTAAATGCAGGGAACTTTCGGGTTTTTTCTGTGTTATTGCTTCCCAAAATACAATCCTTTTAGCCTGCCTTTATGTCTTACTTGCATTGTATGAAAACTAGCATTCAGTAGAGTGACGGTAAACAACCTAATGGGCAATATTTTCTTGACAGGAAAGAAACAAATACCTCAATCTGTGGTAATTACATTATACAAACAGGCTTATTCAATCAAAACCTTCACAATGACAATCACTCTGCCCAACTTCTACTAAGCAAAAACCCAGACAAACAAACCAATGAAAAATTCTTCCCAGCATACTCAAGATTTATCTACATTCTGTTTTTAAAAGAAAATAAACTGATTTCCAGTTAACTCAAACTAGCTACAACATTATACACAATCTGCATACACCACTAGCACTCAGTTCAGACCATTGCACAAGAAATAATAAAAACCAGAAAAATATCATGGCCAAAAATACATTCTGAAATGCGTTGAAACTAACATCATAAAAATGTAATTATACATTAACACACATACATAACATATATATGTGCATATATATACCAGAAATGTGGTACATTCTCTCAGTCTTCTTGTTACTAGCATTCACCTGGGTTACTTTTTCCTTACTCTTTTCTGCAAAAATCCTACCTTTTCTTTAGGTTTTAAATGACTGGGGGAACAATCACATGAATACAAGCGCTAGCACTCCGCAATCCGCCTCAATTATCAAGCAACTTATGATACTATTGCCAGCATTAGCAGCATACAGCTCCATGGGAACTCAGGAGGTCAACCACAACGAACCCAGTGCCAGCTCAGTTCTGCCTGTGTCTCTGCTGGCAAACATCTCTCTATGCTGTTCATAAAGACCTCTGGTGGACAGTGGCAACGAACTGCTGGGGGACTGCAGCATTTTTACCACTACTGCTGTTTCTGCAGTGAACGTTTGTCCACGGCTGATGCTTTTCAACCATACCAAGCTAAGAGGACCGCAATACACATCCACAGTGGCATAAAAATGCATGCCCTACAATCTGGTGGCCACGGGTATTGCCATGTTTTACGTGTACTGCCATGTATTGCGTGTATTGCCACTCAGAAAATATGAAGTAGCCCGTAAAAGAGAGTACACTACATTTACATGTTTTAATGAGATTTTATGATACAGTCAGTTTCACAAAGAAAATAATAAAAATGTATTTGGGATTTATTCTGACAGTATTATAGTAACACCCAGGGATAATAATCGTAATGTTTTCTGCTTTTCTACATTTATAGCTTTGCATTTTTTTCTGTAATGATCTATTTGTTATGACATACAGTATGTGTGACAGATGTCCAATGCTGGCTGCTAAAAAGTAGCAGAGCCCTGTAGGGAAGCAGCAAAAACTTGTGCGTCAGCACTGAAAATGATGGAAGATTGATAATTACTGCTTGTGTCTCAGCTCCATTCAGTAGACTAGCATATCCAAATTGTAATCTGGCCAGAGATCTACCATCACATTTACAATGTATTGGAATAAAAATTCCCAATTTCAAATAACTGACCATTACAAACACATGTGATACAAGGAGTTGATTATGATAGCCAAAACGCATGCTTTTAAAGGCAAATTCAGGGTAATTGGAAATTCTGAAGGGAAATAAGAAGTGATGTACTCTAGTCTTGTTTACCTCTGAGGAATCTGTAAAGCCGGTTACAACCCCGCACACTGAACAACCATCAAAGTATAAAACCATAGCTGGCATCTAGATCTACTCATAAATTTTCAGCCAGAATATTTTTCTCAAAAATAAAAAAAATGTTTAGTTCACAACACACCACAACATAAGGAAAACTTGATTTTTGCAGAAAAAAATTATCTCTGATTCCAAGGAAATAATGGCTTCCTGCCTTAAATGCTTCCATTAATTCTGCTTTCTACAGGAAGAGAAAGAAATAAAGAGGAACCTTTTAGATAGAAACCTGGAAAACTATTGCTAGACTTGGGAGGAGCAGGTGGGAAGGGTGCAGAAAGGCAGGGAGACGTGCCTCAGCTCTCGACCTGTGCTGTGATCCCCACCGCCCCCCGAGGTGCAGTGCAGAGCTGGGCTGCTCAGCTCCTGAGTCTGCTGAGGAGCTCTTTGGGGGGAGCCGCAGTGTCTCCTTCTACTGACGACAGGGAAAACAAAACAACAACAAAAAAGACGCAAAACCAAAGAAGCATTTTTGTCCACAGGACTGATTTGCTATTGAAAACTCGCCGAAGAAGCATTTTTTCCACAGGACTGATGTGCTACTGAAAACTCACCATAACATTTGGTAGGACTCCTGGCTTCCGCCTGACTGTGGGCAGAGTGGGCTCTGTAATGGCCTGGCTCAAGGGCTCTCTGGATGTGCCTGCCTGCAGCGCGTGAGGGATGCAGAGGTCTGCGGTGCCGATTGCACTGCTGCACCGTGTCAGCCAAGGTTTAAGTGGCAGAAATAGCAGGTGGAGTTCATCTATTTCACAGTAACTGAGAATAATCACTCCATTGTTCATGCGCTTCCTCCCTCCCCCTTTCCTTTCTCGTTGGAGCAGATGGAATAAAAGAGAAGATGGTCTGAGAAACAGCACCTCTGCAGTGGTGTAAGGATGGAGACCGGGCTTTAAGTCTCATAGGCCCTGATTTAGCAAGGTACTTATGCACTTGTGCAGCTTAAGTACAAGCAGCCCCATTGACTTCAAAAGAATGACTCACAAGCTTAAATTTATGTACATGATCAAATACCTTGCTGAAATGAGGCCATGGAAAGCATCCATTTTTTAAAAAAGCTAGGATGAATTTAATTGAAGACACACTTTTCCTTTCAACATCAATTTTTCCCCTATTGTACTTCTTTTAATGACCACATAAAGTAACCGAACAATTCTGTAGAGTCTGTTTGTATATCCTCAGGAACCCATAAAGTATTTTCACAAATATAAAAGTGCAGATGGAGCCTAAGAAAGGGTGTGGAGTCTATAGGCTGCACAAGATGAAACTGGACTCCTAATGTTGCTGGAGTCAGAAATGATAGCAACAGACCCTAAAGGCTGCCTGTCAATCTCAGATGCAGATGGCACTTCTTCCAACTGGCCTTCGTGTCAGTTCCTTCAGCCATTTTAGTGACAACACGGCTCCCTAGAGGGCAGATCCTGTTGCTTTGCAGCCTGGATTCATACCCAGGGCACTGTGGCCTGTACGATCTCTGCTCAAAGTAGTTTTTTTTAATGCTAATGCATTGCCTCTTCTTGCCCTATCCCGGCCCCAACCCCCCATGCAAAAAGAGATGGTCATTTTCTTCCTCCTTTCAAATGTTCCAATTTATCAATGGAATAAACATTAATTGTCTGAAAGATTCCTTTTTGTTATGCATGCCAAAAGTATATATAAAATCCCTGCTAATAAAACTTGCAGATGACACTGTAATTGGTAACGTGATTAATACCGATGACACTGCAGTCATACAGAGCAGTTTCACAAGCTTGGCCTGTTCAATCAAAACACGTACAGAGACAACTACGCGTTTGGTCTCCCACCTTTGCTCAATGCATGCAAGTAACTTTGAGAATGCAAGAATGCTGTGAAAAGCTGTGACATTGAAAATTATTTAGGGATTAGTGGACCAGCAGTTTAACGTGAGCTTCCAGTGTGATGCTCTAAGCAGAAAGGTCCCATGTCATCTTTAGATGTATAAGTAAGGAAGTGGCAAGCAAATGTAAGGATGTAATGTTCTTTTTTATGACACTGGAGAAACTAATTCTAGTATATCTACTTCCATATTACTCCCTACATTTTAAAAAGGAAACCAACAACCAAAAATTATTATAAATAGAAATACAAGTTAAGGGGGAAAAAACCCCCAAACATTTATACTAAATAAACTCTGTTTTGCTTACTACATTTGAGCTTGGGGCATGAGTAACTTAAGAGGGAATAAATTTGTGACTAAGGGACACCTTAACTTAGAGAAAACCTGTAACAAAACCAAAACAGATGACTCAAGTTGCAGTCAACTTCAAATGAGAAATAAAGCACAATTTCTTCAATGCTTTCAGCAATTAACCTTTCACACAAGAGGAGCGGGTTCTCCAACTTTGGATGTTTTCAGATCAAACCTGAATGTCTTTCTAGATGATAAAATTTAGTCAAACGCGAGAGGCTCAGTACAGAGCAAACTGGAAAAAAAAAAATAAAAAAAAAAACAGTTTTTTTTCTGTAGAAGGTCAGACCAGCTGAGCTTAAGGCTTTTTCCGGGCTCAAAGTCTACAAGAAGTACAGTTTAAGTCTGAATAATGTCATTGTGAGGTTAGACATTTATTGTGTTTCCATGATGTCATGGAAATTTGTTCAGTCTGCAAATTAAAATATCTTCTTCCTGGCTGTCAATACTGCAAAACCATCTTAGGTTCTGAAAGTCAAATCTGATTCTTTAGTTGGAGGTATGATTGATTATCTGATCTAAAATCTGCCTGGAAAGTATATATCGGAGAAACATCATTCTCTTCAGATTATGTCCTCATAATGCCATTGTCTGCACAAATATAAGTAAATGCAGCATTTGGCTCTGTACTTTGAGCTTACTTCACAGTCATCATTCACCCCAGGAAAACTGGTTTTAAGAGTAGGGAGCAAGCAGAACTTAATTTTTGTTCCTACAAGAGTACATTTGCCTACAAGGACGCCCTGCTGCTCAGTAAGAAATTGCAGTTTTCCTGTAGCTACGTTTTCACAGTAGACCTACACATCAAGTTCAACGTGCTGTGTACATCACCAAGAGATACTGAAATGGAATACTGCTGAAGGAAAGCACTGAATTTTGTATTTGATTTACCTAGCATACCTACTGCATATATGCAGAGTAAAACGTGTAAGAGAGTTTCTAGCACTTCTACTCGACTTCAAAATCCTAGCTAAGCTATCTTGTAAAAGTATTAGCTTAAAAATGGACCACCCAGAACAGACAAATTATTACTGTTCTTTCAACTATACACAATTATCTCTAAATATTAGACACAGTATTTTAACTAGATGAGAAATCAGGGCAACACTGTAAATCTATTGATTGAGAAGAATAAGAAGTGCCTGAGTAGTATTGCTTCAAAAAGCTGATCTAGTACCCAAGAAGAAAAAAAATTTAAACACCAGGGAAAAGCTTTCTGAATGCCAATGAAATTCTGTCATATTGAGGAATTTTATAGACCAATGCCAAATAAATTATCCTATGAACATGTACGTAAAGATTCTATCTTAAAGAAAAAAAAATCACAACCAAAACCACATAAAATTAAACCTCGTCATATTACATGAAAATAAACTTCTTTCATTTAGTATAGATGGTGTTATGGACTTGCCTTTTTTCCCACAGAGGGTTAACATGGAAAGAGGCAAAAATGGTAAAATATGAAACAACTTCTTTGGCTTCATCGTTCACATTCCTGTATCGTACTACAAAAGAGACTAATGAACTTGCTCATCTTCGAAAGCCCTTTTGCATGCTTCTTCCTTCACCCTTAACTCTGATCCTTGCGGATCTTCCCTTATCTGTGTGCCAATTTTACTGGTATAATATGTGCACTTTTATTAGTTGTGTTCTGATGATTTCTACTGAGAGATACTTAAAGCTTATACAAGTCAAAAACTATTTTATCACTTCTGAAGAAAACTAATAGGGCAGAGTCACTGAATGATAAGAGAGAGAAAGACCACTGAATTTATTTAATAATCCATGTCCATTTCACAAAAATGGCCTGTGTAATCCTTTTAAAAATAATAACCTGTTCATTTCAGACCTTGCACAATGCTTCTCTTTGTCCCTTGTAAGTCTCTCAAATGTCTTATTTTAAAGGAATATATAGTACTCCCGGAAGACATTTTCCCATTTCTATTCTCTTCAACTCCTGTGAGCCCTTGTTCTGTGTGATAAGGCAATCTCCTTCGGGATCTGAGCTGTGTAGTTTCGCACCACGAGTGACAAGGACTCGACTTGAATAACTGCTGTGCGCAGGTTGTAATTATGTCAGCTGGAGTGTTGAACAAGGGGACTGATTAATGTGAGCCCCAGCCCAGGCACAGTCCCTATCAAAACCTTCGTGCAGGCCAGCAGTGGGGATGGGTTAAAGCAGAAAGACAAAACATGCTGTATCGTCCATGATAGATGAATTGCTCCAACAGTCTTCAGGCAGATGTTCCAGGACAGTATAATATACAATTACTCTGCCTTATCACCTTCCCAGGGACAATAAAGCTTCCTCCTTCTATAGCTCATGTGAGTGAAGGCAAAATTAGTTTTACTTTTACAACACTGACTCACTTATCATGTTGCCTTGATTGTGCTTTTACAGCTAAAGAAAACATATATTCCACTCTTAAACTAAAAAAAAAAAAAGCCACCAAAAAAACCCCCTGCACTCCTCACCTTTTATATAAAACCAAACAATTCCTTTGAATCTATTTTGCATCACAGTAATACAGTCCTTAAAGGGCTAATTCAGTACGTTATTCTAGGGAACACAACTAACTTTAGAACAACTGGACCTATTCATAGGCTTAATGTATCCAAAGGTGCATTACTGAATCAAGTCAGAATGCATAGACAATAAAAAATACATAGGTTCTGTACAAAAGATGCCTATGTGAATAACACGCCCTTAATGACTATTTTAACTAAGCACTCATTCTAAAAATACCACAGTACTCTTGTAAAACAGTTCTTTGAGAAGTCATTAATCCACATACCTCTTTAAAGGCCACAAGACTTTACTGTGTAACTATTATAAATAATCCAAGTATTTTCCAAAAAGTAAACATAAATTTTGTAAATAATAGAAATTTAGTAAGAAAACTATATATATATATGTATATGTATACATGTGTGTGTGTGTGTGTATTTTTTTCCTTTTTGTTACCAGATGTATACAGATAGCTCATAATATCGTAATCTTCTTTCTTTCTAAATACTGGATGGTTATAGGTCAAGAAGCTATGCTTTAAAGAAAAGAGTCTAAATAGGTTCCACTTGCATTCCAAGATGCATTGCTTTCAGTACTACCCTTTCTTCAGCTATATAACAGTGACACGATCTCAAAAAACCAAAACAAAAAAATGCACTCAAAAATGCATTTAGAGAGGCACATATTTGAAGGTCAGGTTTAAAAAGAAAAACAGACTAAAACAGCAAAGGCTGATCCTGATGATACTTAAGACTGCACATGCATTTGAAAAATTCTATTTATATGCATTTAGTTCTCATGAAAGGTATTGGGTTACTGGTTCTAGAAATGAGAGATGAGATTTTCTAAGGAGGCTATGGGAATTAGGCACTGACATCGCACTTCAACTGAATGCCGGCTCCCAGCTGTTCAATCTTCTTTGAGGTTTTAGCCGTTAAACAGTATCACAGTCTTGGCAACAGTAGGGTTTCACCATAAGGGTACAGGCTTTCCTTTACTCCTATGGTGAAATGCAATCCTATGTTTATGATGCAAAAACTGGCTCCAAGAAAGCTGGTATGTTCCCACTGCACGGCATAATGCCTTTAGAGGATAGCATGACGGAATGATGTTACGCCACTTACTGCATGGAGGAACAACAGAAGAATCAGCCTTGGCCCCAGAAAAATTACAATCTAAACACTGAAAAGGGTACAACAATCGGAAAATAGGCAAGACAGTAGCGATAGGTTTGGATGACAGTGTACCAGTAACACAGGGTAGAAACAAGCTTCTGTCTCATTTAGGTGATCCGTTTGGCACAGCAGTACTAGAAGGCAACCTAGTCTTTTCTCCTTAACCACTCAAATTCCCAATACAATTAATGGAGATAAGAAAGAACTAATGTGGGTCTCAAGATTTGCTTAAATTAGATGTCTACTTTTTCTAAAGCAAGTGTAGGTAGCCAATATGAAACATGAGGAGCTCCCATCTGCTCAGGAAAAGGAAACACTGGTGTCCCTAACTTTCTAGAAATTAAGGTACTATTCTAGGAAGTAGAACTCCTGAGTTTTGGGCTGCCCTTATCTTGAGGTGGGTTGAATCCAGTTCTCCTGTGTCCCGAGAAAGTGTATTAGCTGGTATGAAACATCCTGCACATACCCTTTCTCTTGAAACTCTGCCAATGGACAGTGAGGAACAACCAGGAGCGAAAAGCACATTTAACCCGTTTTCAGAATTATTCTTTTGTTTTCAGAATTATTCTTCTGCTTTCAGTTATGTTCCCCATATAACTTTCCTACAAAATCCAAACAACAGGCTCCCAAGCCCGTGTTCTGTGCCCTCTCAGCTGAGAATCCTAAACAATAACTAGAATCAGGCTGGAGACAGCACTGTCATTATTAATTAAATGAATCTTGGCTTCTCTAATTTTCAGACCTCTAACAAACACCCAAGAGTACAGGACTAGGAGTCTCTTCAGCTAAAAGGTGTGCCAAAAGTCTTGAGGCAGAGATACCCATCTCCCCAGGACAGAGACTTCTGAGCATGTCTCAGTGATTTCACTTAGTTGTGCAAGAACTTGCAAACTCGGTAGAGAGCGAAGTGAAAAATACAAACTTCTAAAGGAGTAGCTGCTTTTGGATTTAGGTGTTTGTTGGCATCATTTAGGGGATCAAGATCTTCTCGGCAAAGTTGAGTAGAAACTTGAAGTGCCTGGGTCCTTGATTGCACATCTACTTGCCTAGTTTACCTTTTTTACTGTTCAGGATACGAAGTCTTGTGAAAGGTCTTGCCAACTCCCTGGCATTCCATTTCTCTCTTAAGAAGCAAGTACTTCATGACTGACAGAGAATCTTGGCTTCACTGAGGACATGGAGGTGATGTGATTAACATCAGCATGGCCATGACTTTAATCTCTGTCTTTATTTTTGTTTTATAACATCAACCCCATGACAGTAGACACTATCCAGCCAGTGAGAGCCCACTCCCAACTGAGCTATGGAGCAGAGATGCTTAGATGGAGAGGGGCTTAGTTATCGTCCTTTCTGTTACAGTACTCCTGCCATGCTACTGGGGAACTGAAACTAGAAACGGGCACTTGAGAGCAGGAAAAGAAGATAAAGATTCTCCTGATATTATGTTGTACTGTTCTGAGGAAAGAGATCTAAATATAAGAAGGAAGCCAGAAACAGATGGAGGTGGACAAGAACTCAGCTAGAACAAACAAATGCGGTATTTGCCTTTCACAATACACTTCTGCAACCTAGAGCTCTAATAGATCTAGCATCACCCAATACTGTATACTCATCTCTCACCTCCTCCACCACCGCCAGGCAACACGCAGCAGCTCCCCAAAGCTGCACTCCCCAGCCTTAATTGGGCTGATAGCCTGACTTGATGTTGCTGCATTTATTTTAACAGAATGGATAGTAGCCACCTGCTCTGCCCTCGCAGGGGCTCAGATTTAGGTCTTCCCTCTCTAGTCTGACAGACTTGAACAAATCTGGCACAAATTCCTTTATCTTCGAAAGCTTTCTTTTACTTGAAAGTATTGTTATTGCTCCTCAAAATTACTACATTTTAGCATTCAAAAATCAATCAGCTAAATACCGTATAAGATGACTGTGCTAGAATTTATTAGTGCTGATCAAAATTTTAAAGGCTGAGTAATTAGAATTCAAATTAAAATGTGATGAAAGTCACATTTAGTCACCTGAATGAAGAGGCTGAATTCCAAATAGGTACAGAGACCCTGGACCCCATGTGAGATGAGAGTTCATGGGTGCTTAGTATCGCTAAAAACATGTACAAAGAACTTAGTATTTGTTCAAACTTTGCTTCTTTTCCTCATTTAAATACATCTATCTAGACCTATGCATTATGTCACAGTTTGTCAGTAAATGACCTAAAGAAAACAGAAGAAACCCTGGAAATGTTCAAGGCCAGGCTGGATGAGGCTTTGAGCAGCCTGGGCTGGTGGGAGGTGTCCCTGCCCAGGGCAGGGGGGTTGGAACTAGATGATCTTTAAGGTCCCTTCCAACCGAAACCATTCTGTGATTCTATGAAATGCCAAAGAAAGTACTTGTGGAAAAATCTCTCCATATAACACGAAGCTCTTCCTATTGACTGACTGAATAAGAAATGTTAGTGCTCTCAATCTCAGGGGTACAAATCTCTTCCAAATAATCTCTTTTCTAAATAAAAATATGCATAGCTGTGTGTGTTCTCTTTATCCTTAAAAATATCTTTCAAGTTTTCACTTTCAAAATCACCTGTCCTAACAACTTGCAACAAACGCTTAATTTGGGACCCAAAAACATTGATATGTGAGCACTGTACCAACTTAAACATGGCTTCCCACAGATTCCTCCCTGTTCACTGAATCTCCCAATGCAATAACAGCAGCTCTCCAATGCGTGCTTCAAGATACTCCCCCCCACCAGGCAAGAAAAACCAGCTGTGCTGGGTGGTGAGCCTAGAACAATACACTGGCTGGTTGTATGAGAGAAAAATGCATGAGAGATGAATTTTGCCTGCCTGTTCCTCACTGATTTTTTTTCCCCCTCTCTTCTCCTCATCCACCTCTTTCAGGAAACATTTAGGAACTTAAATTGTCTCAGCAACTACTACGAGGTGTCAGTTTTGACTGAAACTGGCCAACAGCTTAAAAAGTTATTAAAGAAACTGAGAGAAGACGGATGGATGGGCTGGTGCAAGTCTCAGAATAAGTTAGGGACATCAGGCTAAAAATCAATCCTTGTCAACTGATATATAAAAATTGCCTTTTTGAACTAAAGACACATCTCTGCTGAAAAAAGAACAAATTACTACTGGCTTTTTATATGTTAAAATACCCATAGCAGATATCTTCAAACTTTGCTAATGAAAGTGGTTCTCTGTATTTTACCAAGAGCTTGTTAACAAAAAGATATATGAATGAATGAAAAATCATCAGAACTGAAGGATTCATTTTGATAACCAAAATTCGTATACAACTTCAAAATGATGTTCGGTATTGTTTTCCCTGTAGACTATGCATGCAAAATTTCAACAGAAATGTTTTGAGGAAGCTCTGTATGGGAAGACGTTCCACATGGGATTTCTAGCAGAACAAATTATGTCCTCAACTGCAGTTGTTAGACAGAATCCATAATTATCTTGAATAGAGATGGAAGGAGAGTGCCCTGAAATTACAAATATAAAGCTATAAGTACTACATTGTAAGGGGTACCAGTAATATCACAATGAACTAGCAGTATGATGTTCAGGCAGTTTATGATGTCACTAGAACCACTCAATGCATTTATAGGATTATAACACAAATAATTTTACAGTATTATGAACTGCAGAGCTTCTAATTTTGTGTTTTTTAAATGATACCATCACTAAAAATACAAAAAGATAGCAATGCTGAAGAACATCAGAAGTAGTGTTACTTTAAAGCATAATTTAAAAATACACATATATGTGTATGAACCTATATTCTGGGAATCATGTCGAGCTGGGCAGTTTGCTTAAGTGGAAGGAAAATCAAACCAGAACTGGACTGGAGTCAGCTGGCCTGAGGTACAGAGCAACCTGCAGCTGTGCTATCGGCCCTGGGAGCACCAGGGAGATCTGGCTGGTCTTTGAGAGTCAAAAGTCACTTTGCAACCTCGTCTTTGTTTCAGGAAGAATAATCGGTTTGCTCTCAGGCTATGAACAGCAGCAGTTATTTCCTATCCCTCTCAGTTCCCACCACCTCCCTATTTGAGTTCATTTACAGGAGGAGGTAGGGAAATACCAAGGGAAGTCTCTACTCCCCCGGCCCATGGGGGCGGCAGAAAGGAGAACAGCGTTGCACCAGCTTGTTTCTCCCGGCACACTAAGCCTCAGCATGTATAACCTGTGAGGGGAAGAGGAGGAGTACTGCACAGACCTCATCCGTCCTCCGAGGATGTAAAATGAGAGGCAATGGCTTTGACGCAAGGCATACAAGAATACAGAACAACCCTTTCAATATACATTTTGGATTCTTCTCAATGATTTTTACATTATTAAAAGAATACATTTAAAAATAAATTAAAGCACAAAACTCAGGTACATGTAGTATGCAACAGTTTAAAGACAAAAGCTAAACAAACAAATCTAATATAATAAACAAATCCAATGAACGCTACTACCACCACTTTTAACTTTTGTAATAGACAGAAAGGAAACTGGAAGCTAAAATGCTAACTGACTACCACCTGGCATATGCAAATATCTTTGGGATTTTTTTTAAGTGGTTTTCAAAAAAAACCCCACAATTGAGCAATGATAACACCAGAGCAGCACTCCATCACTAGCGATAACAAAACTGAGGGGTTTATGGCCTGGCTTTTATAAAGCAATTCCCTAAGAAGTCTCAGCAACATCTACACCTGCTATTCAGACCTAAACAAACAGGCCTAGCAAAACTACAAAGACTATCCCAGTCAGGGGCAAAATAGTTGTAACAAGCAACTTAGTAAGTTACTTGGACAATAGGCTCCTCTCCAGGCTGTCCCGTTGTAAGTAAAGCCTCAAATGAAATACATCTCTGATCCATGACTTATGAGATAGAGTATCATCCAAGAGAGGCTGCAGAATGGTTTTAGTGAAGGCAAGCTGTTGTATACCAAATGGCCTGTCCTCCCTACACCACATTTTCCTACGGGGAACTCACAGTCTCCTCCCAGGAGCTCAGGAAGGAGAAAAGGCAACTGATGGTATGGTGAGCTGCGAGGTACATTCAAACCTTGAGACAAGCTCTCCTTGTTCCTGCCAAGGCTTTTAGTGGCCAAACTTAAGCAGCAGCTTTGAACACATGGGCTGTGAAGCAACGTCCTGGGAACTCCAAGTTCCCAAATTTCTGATGCCTTTGTCTCCAAAGCAGATTGTTTAGAGAGCTGAAGACCTCAGAGATGGACTATCAGTCTGTAGGGGTTCCCCACCACACTGGGGAGAGGGTGGCCAGGAGCACCAGCCTCCCAAACCCCAGGTGCCGACTCTGCCCCAGAGCCTTAGTCCCACCATACTGTATTGCGGCCCCTGGAAAACACCCTTCAGCCACACTGCAAAGGTGCAGACCTGGCGCATCGAGCCCACGACTTCCACTTTTGAGGCAGGGGGCTTCGTGGTGGAGGCAGAGGCTTTGGTACCTGCATTCCCAAAGTGCCCCAATGTACTGCTCCAGGGGAGTTTGGGCAGAAGCTGTTACAGAGACAAGGGCAGTTCTGATGGAATGAGTGAGTGATCTTACTTAGCTTCAATAAAACAAGAGCTTCTGATAAAGCCACGCTTATTTGGAAAATTCCTCCCTAATTCAAACGCATTAGAAGTATCTAAATAGCAAGTTTTTCTCAAACAGAAAAGCCCGGTTTTTTTTCTTCTTCTTTCCTTCCTTCCTTTACTTTCTATTCAACAATTCTTTTTTTTCCTCCCATTCTCATCAGCCCTTAAAGGGAAAAAAAACCTTTCGCTTTTTCCCACTTGTACTAGGTTACACCTTTCTGGAACTGCTTCTAAACTGAATTTGCTTTCTGTCACTTCCCAACGTTTTAACCTGTTTTGTATGTCACCTATAAAGGAGGAAGAGGAAAAGTTGTCACAAAGACAGCATTAATACAGAAAATTTTTTACATGGTAGTAGCCATATTGCCTGGAGAATAAACCATACCTAACAAAACAGGCTAGTGTCTATTAATTTCATCTTGAAGGCCTACCAAAATATTTTCAGATTGCTAACTACCAGCCAGGTAGTTAGTCACGTAGTTAGCAATAATAATTCCTTGTAGATTTGACCAGTCCCAAAACCAGCTTTGGCCCTTTTATAATGACTGGATTGGGGATTAAGGAATGGTAAAACAAACAAACATGTTTATTTTTTATTCTGTGTTAACAGGCAAGAGCAAAGAAAACATATATAGTCGCTTTAGTAGCCTTTTTTAAAACTACTTTTTACCTAAAAAGGTCACATTAATTAAGCTATGATGCCAATGATTATTTTTAGATCAAATTATTCCAACAAATGAAAGTTTATCTGTAGACATAAAAGATGTTCACTGTACATTTTTATCAGAAGCACTGTAAGAACAGGAAATTACAAGTCTTTTTTGTTACTAACAGCTATATTAAGACCATAGCCTTGCCATTCATCTTGAGGTTAGTACTAAAATTTTATTTACTATCAAAATACAACCTACTTAAGATTATTTTAGTTTGAAATATACGCTAGTGTTCCAGATTTATAAACATTAATTAACTATACATTAAATATAAATATAGGTATATTTACTATAACGTATTTATGCTCCATGAGAAAGAGGAATAGGTAAGACAGCGATGATTGCATGTGATAGGGAAAAAGAAGTGTGAGGACAGGGAGAAGATAAAATATGATAATAGAAGACATTAGTCACATTAATCTGTTCACTGCATGAAGTGGTCTTATTCATATTTCCTAAACACCAAATACTTCTGGTTTTGGGTGAAGTGTGTTGGACTCTGATTAAAAAAAAAAAAAAAAGATCATCAGTACAGTGGGGGAGAGGCTGCATAAGAAAAGGTTCAGGACAAAGCCCAAATTGAACAGCAAGGGGGAGACAGGAACTACTAAAAGAAATCAGGAACCTGAGAATATTTTTGCAGAACTTAAAGCGTGAACAAACCAACAAGAGTGCTGAGCTATGATCACAACAGGCTGCAACAGAGAGAAGCTGCCAAAAGATAAAAATATATAGGAATTTTTACATTGATATCAAAATAGCTGCATGCCTCAGTAACATTAAACTCAGTGGAAACCCCTGAGTAACTTCACATGTCATTTAGGCTTAAATACATCACTTAAAAGTTGTTCTCCAAAGGACTCGATCCAAAATGAGGTTAGAATAGTATTATCAATGCTTGCAATTGCATCACTGGTTTAAAGATACTCGGGCAGATCCTTAAAGTCTCAAGTCCAGTGGTTCAGCATTAGCACAAGAATCACAGACTCGTTGAATTAAAAAGGCAATTTTTAATTCCTCTTACTTAGAGTGGCCACAGGAAAAAAACCCAGAAAACAGGAATAAATAAAAAATTAGAAATAAGAAAAACAACACAAAAGAAGCTTGAGTTACCAATGCTCATGGAATTATTGATGTATTTCTGTATCGTAAGGAGTTAAATATTATTCATTAAAATAAATAAAAATCTGTATTACCCTTCTACCAAGTAGAGTGCATTTACTATGCTATTAATTAAAAATACAGAAAGCAAAGGACTTCACAAAGTGACTATACTATTGCATGCTGTGCAAAAGCCACTTAACAGGGCAATTTCATTGTGGACCACAGTCATCAAGTCTACACACACCAATATATTTGTGTGTGCTTGTGCATATATGTCTTTTTTAAGAAATAATCTTGTTTTCTAATAAGCATACATTCTCTTAAGCACTCCATGCAGTGACATTGGCATCTGGCAGGGAGGACAGGGAGAGCTATGAGAGAGGGAGTTTAAGTTCTTTGGAACGCTGCCGCCAACACGATTCTCCAAATTTGCAGAGACAGGATTTCTCGGTCAGTGCAGACAGCATACACATCTCCCAGCGAGGGCCATATCATTATTTGTGTGCTCTCAGCTTCTACAAGTTCCTGAACGTTAGGAACGACATCTGAAGTCACGTCTCCTGGTTAACATGATCTGTATTCTGCACTATCACATTGCACATTTTTATACTGAGTTTACGATATGAACTATTTGCTATAACTTAGGTGAATATAAAAAGTTTTATTGAGCAACAGAAACGTCACAAAGGGAATAATACTAACCATTGTTTTGTATGCCATGTATTCACTAGAATAACTAAAGTGATTTTGTGGTTATATCTAAATTTTATTTCAGATTATTTTTCTTTTATAGACTTAAACGCTACAGCATATTTTATTCCAGATTAGTAGAAATATTACTAAGTATTTTATCTGAATGTTTATTAAAAACTGAGGGCTGAATGATATTCTGAGGAGTTTGCATCTGGGAACTATGCCCATGCACTGACAGAATTCTCTCTAAACTTCTATCTTCATTTGTTTATAAGGCCGCTAGCACAAGGCACTGGATATCCTCAACTCCTGCTGCAGATCACAACAGAAGCTTAAGTGCTTCCTGAAGGCCCTGTTTGTTCTATTACATGCATGCATTATTGTCCTTAGCAACTTCTTATTAGTCCAAACTTTTTTTGCCTAATTCTGCCTTTGTGATTTATATAAAAAAGTGTTTTTCCATAGCGCAGTGGTGGTTGCCACTTGGAGTCCTCATCAGCCTAATGTTCCATACAGTTGTATAACCTAGTTATTTCCTATACATGCATATTAAATTTCACTGGTTACAAAGAGCATATTAACGTTAACATTTTAATGGTAAATACACTGTTTCATCATTTTATGCAGAAGTTTGCCTTAACAGCCTCTCAGTTTTGCTATGAATAAGTATATATGGTAACCTCGGCATTTGAAGTTATCCTTTATATAGCTAGGGAACAGCGCACAGCTGATGCAATCATACCAAGACAACTAAAAGTTATTAAATTCAGCAAAATAAACGCAGAGAAAACACTTACTTTGCACATTCTTATGACTTAGGTGCAAATCCTGGAGTGTATTATAAACTGGTCTTTACAACCTATGAACAGATACTATAAGTCAGAGGGAAATAGGAACTCCCTAGGGATGCTGTCCAAAAAAAGAAAAGTAGCCCCTGCGGAGTCACTCCCCCTAAGTCATGCTGCCGCTGCTGCTGAAAATATGCAATGAATCCTTCTGCAGTTGGAATTTCAGATGCCATAATCCCTTAGAGAATGTTGTCTAATTATTTTATTATGCATAATAAATGTAAAATATTTATTTTAGTTTACATAATTATATTAAAAATGTATGCTATTTATTCTCAGTCTTGTAAGACATCCTTCACAAGTCATAATATACTTTATAGAAAGGTGCATTTACGAAATTAATGCTGTTTTGCTGGCCTGGCTGTTTGTTTTATACAGCTTCTAAACCCTCTTATCTATGGCTGTGGAACATCGCCGGTCCCCTGGATGTTGCCCTCCATTCCCTCCTTCCCCTCGCTGCCATGGGTACTCCATGCAAAATTAACCATACTGTGGAATGCCAGAGAAATGAGAGTAATTTTGCTTAATTACAGCACAGAGATGGCACAAAGTACATTAACATTATACCCGTCCCACACCTTCATGGTCAAAGTTGTAGCAATAGTGTTTCTGTATCATGAAACTCTGCCAGTGCTCCTCCTGAGCCCTGAACTCTAACAAATGTGACTATGCAAGAAAATCAGGGCTCTGTCTTTTGTCCACCCCCGCCCAATGCACAACAAAGTAATCCAGATCCATTTCGTACTGAAACATCCCCCTCACGCACACCATCAACATAAATTATTATGTGCCTGAGAAGATTTGATAGTTACATGGAAAGTCAGTACCGATGGGAGTTGAATTTAAAGCCTGACGTATGACTAAAATGAGAGTCCTAATTCTTTACTTTAGACGCATGCACAAAACCAGTTCAGTTTTTGAAAATGCTGCATATCTGCATCTTCCATTGACATCATCAGACTTACGGGAGTTCAGCACTTCTGAAATCGGGTTAAATTCAGGTGCCTAAATATGTTGCAGGTTTAGAAAGTCCAGCCACAGATGACACAACGAACAGATTTAGAAATCAGGTGAAGTTCACAGGCGTTGTTCAGTTTCAGGAAGTTATATGGCTCTTCACTACTTACTGTGCCCATTACCAAATGCAGACGGTATTATTGTCAGTATAACTCTAGGATCATGTAATCTGAGAAGTTTAGCCACATAACACATCTCTTTTAAATGACTACGAAATATAAAATAAGCATTGCATATCTAATAGTGGCGTAGGGCCCTATGAGACCAATTCTGTATTATAAAATTAAGTTGAACGTTAATTAAGAGTGAATGAATATTTTTGTATGACAAAGCACACTGACTTAAGAATGGAGAGCCACATTGTGTGATTTGAAAAAGTAAAAGCAAAGGAAAATTGTGCATATTTTTATCTAAATAGGGGAAGCCTAAATTGAAAACACAAATGTGAAAAAATATAACCAAAATGTTTAATGAGAAATTTTTTATATTTGTGAATATATATTATATTTTGATTCCTTCAAAATTAATTTTTTTATGAACTATACTGAAAATATAATTTGAAATTCTATTAGTAACTAGAAGTCACATACTGATATATAGAAAAGTAGATGTTCATTCCTTTGTTATCAATATACAAAAGATTTAGACAAAAATAAATATCAAGCGGTCACAGTACAAAAAGTAGAGATGGAAGTTAATGCTTTTGCAAGAATATTTAAGTACAACTGTAAACATAGATTATAAAAGCAATTTGGTAAAATAAAACGAGCAAATTCTCCCATTTTCTTTTTGGGAATACGCATACATTTGAGAACATATAATTCTAGGTTAGTTTATCATTCACTTCAGAAAACCCCATCCATTCATGTCTTTTCCTAGTTAAGAAAAGAATTTCCCATGCTGTAGATTATATAGGGAATAAATTCCCTTTTCAGTTCCATGCAGCCAAATCAATCTTTTTCCCATAGTATATTACAGCCTATTTCACTTCAATTTTTGCTGGTAAGAAAAAAAAGCCCAAAACAAAAAAATCCCCAACCAACAGTTCTAGGTGCCTGTCCAGTCATAAGTGATCTAGATTTTCTTAACAGTTCCTAAATTCAGATCAGTTTCTTTTAATAGCCTTTCTTTCCACAATTTTAGCCAGGGTTAGCTAGCCTTTCACTCGCTAGACTGGCAAAAGTTTTTGCAGGATGATTGTTCACAATTTCCTCCTAAGGAACTGAAAAGCTTGAATTCAGGAATCTCTAAAGAACCCTCTGAGCACTGATGAGGGGAGCACGTATAATTATTTAGACACTCTTTAAATTCAAGTGTCTCAAACTCCTTTATAGATATCACTTCACCTAACAGTGCAAGGAGACTTTATGGTAGCACTAACAATACTCTGTATCCATACACAAAAACAGTAATATTCACCTTGCTGAAACTACAAGGGTCATTAAAGAGTCTGCAGTTGCCAAGCAACACTAAACAGCAACATCTGAAATAGTCTGGATGAACTTACAGCGCACAGGCTGAGCTGAAAGCACCACAGCGAGAACTCGACCACGAGGCATGGGGGTGAATTTTATCACTAGGTCAGCAGATTTTAAAATCTTGATTTTACGTTTTCTGTAGGTGACGCTCGCAAGAGTGCATACCATCTGCTGACCTGATATAAAGGACTTAATCTACAAAGTTGCTAACACCTTTCCATGAGAAGAGATACTGGGTGGGTTGACAAGGAGGCAACATGATTCCTTTAAAATTACATTTTAAAACAAAAAAAAAAAGAAAAAAAAAGAAAAAAAAAGAGAGAGGTAGATCGAGACCAAAAAAAACCCACTTGCCAATAAGGCTGGCTAATATCCCAGGACTGTGGAAACTGGCAGGCCCAAGCAGGACCACTGGGCTAATAAATACAGCAGCCCCTCTACTGGCTCCTCCACAGATAAAGAGTGCTTCACTGCCTCTATGAACTTGCAGCAGCAGCAGCAGCACAGCTCTGGTTCCTGCATCCCTGCCAGATGTTTTTCAGCTGAGCTCAGAACAAATTTCCTGCAGAATCAAAGCTTCATCAGCTGGTATCTGTAGAGATCAGCCCCCAAAGATTAGGTCCAAATTGGCCTGCAAGGGATAGAAACTAACATTTCCATGAAACCTTTATTTTTCAATAATATGGAGGCAGGGGATGCTCAGAGATTGCTTGTTAATCCTGGTAAAATAAATTATGCTTGCTTCTTCTCTAATAACCTCCAATATAATAAAATAGTAGTAAAAAACCTTGTCATTTCTTGGAATTTCTATCCCATACAGAAAACTGTCCATCCAAAGAAAAATGATCTCCCGTCTTTCACTAAACAAAGTATTGAAGTTATGCATTTTGTCATACTGAGGAGACAGAATTGCATCCACTCATTGCAGTGGGTGTAACAAACTCCAAACTGATTCACGTCTACAAAGCTCCCAGTCTCTAGGGTCTTCAAGACAGGAGCTCAAACCCACCATAACCCACCTCTCATTACTTAGTTCTGTAATAAGACTATTCCTTCCAATTGGGATGGTTCATTGAAGTGGATGGCCCCAAGATTAAGCCTCCTCAAACATGCAGCAAAGATAGCACTCCTTTTACCTTTATTGCAGCACGTCATGTCACACTATTACTTATATGCGCTCTCTTCACTCAACACAGACCTTTTAACCCAACCACTCTGACAAACACAAAACCTCCTCTTTCTCAGATGACAGAAACACTTCTGTTTAAAAAACAAAACAAAAAAAGAAAACACCAAAAAGCAGGGGAACTCTTACTCGCCCCCCGCCCTCCCAAGGTTATCAACTTCAGTTCTCTGCAGTTCTGGGCAGTAATTTAATGGGTGCTCAATACAGAAGAGTTCACAGAACATTTGGTCCACGTGCACAAACCAATGCAACAAAAATTTTTTAACAGAAACTGCATGATCACTGCAGAAGCTTTCTGTACAGGAGCTTTCTTTAAAGGAGCTCATAAATAGCGTGAAACCAGGCATTATGAGAGCAGCTAGCCTTTGTTATATAATCTTGGTTTAGGAAACTACAGTAAAACTTATACTAAAAGAATATTACAGTTGTATGCTCACCATTAAAAGAAAAAAGAAAATGCTATAGTGGTCTAATCAAATGTTTAACTTTCTCCTCTTGCGTGCATGCATCACAGCACATGCATTTAATTACATAATCATGCCATTTATCAAATATAATACTGATTTTTTTAAAAACTTTTTGGACGTCAACTCTGGCAAATTGCTCGTGAATAAATTCTATGAATTCCTTTATAGTACACTTCATCGCAAGGTATTAAAAGTATCCAAGATTGTACAAGTGTGTTTAAGAAGAGTAAAGAATCCTTTAAGAAGCAATATGCGATCATTTAATAAGTAGTCTATAATGAACAAAAGATACATGGGATGAGCACCACAAGTAATCTTAACTGTCCATTCATGTGATTTTTGAGAACTTAATATATTGTCCTAACAGGATGCGTTTTAATGGTGGAACATGGGAGACTTTCCATGCGATCACCCTACAGCCAACTCTCATCCAAACAACTTGGCTGGCAAGGAGAAGGAAAACTGGAGCAGAAAAACAAGACTCTGCAGCACTGTAACTGGCTCCAGTTGCTTCCTGTTCTAATAAGTGTCTGGTGAGTATTTAGGCTGCTAAGCCTTTTAGGGGACTTTTCCTTTCTTGGTGAAATGGTTGCAACTCAACCGAGAAAAATTTCAACACTGCAACTGATCTGAAAAGGCGATGCAGATAAGTAGCCTCACCATGGAGAATTCTAACAGACACTAGAGCAGCTGTGGAACAAACACTCAACATTAGCACTGCAGTGTTACCACTAAAAGGTTTCCCATCATTTGTTTTTCTTTATAAAGTAATACCTAAATACTGAAGACTAAGTTTTTAAATTTAGCTCTTAATTTAATATGCAATTACTGCTGCCCTGATGGTGTTTTAATGGCAATATATTTTTATTGGTGACTTCAAATGAACCTCGTCTGATCACCTTAACCCTTCTCTCATCATGCTTTAGCTAATGACTCATTACCTGTAGTCACACCAGGGACATCTGTAAGGCTTTTCTCCAGTATGGACACGCTTATGTCGTGTCAGATGCGATTGTGTTGTGGAAGCGAAGTTACACTCATCACATTTGAATGGTTTCTCTCCTAGAAGGTGACAAGAGAAGATATACATTATCAGTTTTCATCAACAGAAAAGAAAGTCTAAATTTCTGGCAAATCCCTTGAGATAGGTTTTAGTCCATGTATATATAACAGCCACAAATACAAAATAAATTCCCAAATGCAGTGTACTAATTGCAAAATACTATTCTCACTATGACATATACACATCAGCAGCCAGCTGACTTCCCATGTGCTGTTACACAGCAGCAAAAAGGAGGACAAAGAAGCGCACAGAAACAGGGTAACCATGTTACTGGGCCTTATTTCATGAAAATATCATCACCAGGTGACAGGCATTCCTCTCACCCTACACCTTCTGTTGAAGCTGGGCCCATGCACAGCCCTGAAAGCAACACTGCCGGAGACAGAAGGCGAGAAATCAGTCTGAAGCTTGTATTCAGTGCCTGCTTAGAAAGGAACATCTCTGGAAGGAAAGTATCTTTGTTTTTTTGTCTCTGATCCTGGATTCTTTTATCTTATCCGTCAAATGGTGAGGATGACATCAGCCACCCTGATGGGTGGCTAATGTGACGCCCATCTACAAGAAGGGTCGGAAGGAGGATCCGGGGAACTACAGGCCTGTCAGCCTGACCTCGGTACCAGGAAAGATCATGGAGAGGATCATCTTGAGTGAGCTCTCATGGCAAGTGCAGGGCAGCCAAGGGATCAGGGCCAGCCAGCATGGGTTTAGGAAGGGGAGGTCCTGCTTAACCGACCTGATCTCTTTCTATGACTATGTGACCCACCTTCTGGACATGGGGAAGGCTGTGGACATTGTCTATCTGGACTTTGGTAAGGCCTTTGACACCGTCCCTCACAGCATTCTCCTGGAGAAGCTGGCGAATCATGGCATAGACAAGTGTACTCTTCACTGGGTTAAAAACTGGCTGGATGGCCATGCCCAGAGAGTTGTGATTAATGGGGTGAAATCCTCTTGGCGGCCAGTCACCAGTGGTGTCCCTCAGGGCTCAGTTTTGGGGCCGGTTTTGTTTAATATCTTTATCAATGATCTGGATGAGGCGTTTGAGTGCACTCTCAGTAAGTTTGCAGATGACACCAAACTAGGTGGGAGTGTTGATCTGCTTGAGGGTAGGAAGGCTCTGCAGAGGGACCTGGACAGGCTGGATCGATGGGCCAAGGCCAACTGTATGAGGTTTAATAAGGCCAAGTGCCGGGTCCCGCATTTTGGTCACAACAACCCCAAGCAACGCTACAGGCTTGGGGAAGAGTGGCTGGGAAGCTGACCAGCAGAAAAGGACCTGGGGGTGATGGTGGATGGCCAGCTTAACATGAGCCAGCAGTGTGCCCAGGTGGCCAAGAAGACCAACAGCACTCTGGCTTGTATCAGGAATAGCGTGGCCAGCAGGAGCAGGGAAGTGATGGTGCCTCTGTACTCGGCACTGGTGAGGCCTCACGTCGAGTACTGTGTTCAGTTCTGGGCCCCTCTGTATAAGAGGGACATTGACGTGCTGGAGTGTGTCCAGAGGAGAGCTACCAGGCTGGTGAGGGGTCTGGAGACCAGGTCATATGAGGAGAGGCTGAGGGAGCTGGGCATCTTTAGCTTGGAGAAGAGGAGGCTGAGGGGAGACCTCATTGCCCTCTACAACTACCTGAAGGGAGGTTGGAGAGAGGTGGGGGTTGGCCTCTTCTCCCAGGTGAATAATGACAGGAACAGAGGAAATGGTCTGAAGTTGCGGCAGGGGAGGTTTAGATTAGGAGGAATTACTTTACTGAGAGAGTGGTCAGGCACTGGAACAGCCTGCCCAGGGAGGTGGTTGCGTCACCATCCCTAGAGGTATTTAAGAAACGTCTAGATGTGGCACTTCAGGGCATGCTCTAGTGACAGAGATTGTAGGGGTTTTTTGTGTGTGTTTGGTTGGACTCGATGATCTCAAAGGTCCTTTCCAACCATGAAGATTCTATGATTCTATAAAATAGTACACATAAACCAGGACTGAGAATATGAACCAAAGCTCAGTGCTCCATTCCCTCTCTCTTGCCTCCTATCCTTCTGCCCTTGTGAATCTTTTCTGAACAGTGGAACAATTTCAGCAGAAGGACTTGAAAGGTTAATGAAAAAAAAACCAAAAAAACCACACAACAAACCAACAATCAACCACCAAACCTAGACTAGAACAATAATATTTTCAGAAGACTAAAATTCAATCTCTGCTGAATGTGCAACTGTACTGAAAATTTCTAGAGGACTACTAATTGAAGAAAGATGAACATTTCTCACTTATAAATTATTATGTGAAAAGAGTACATTTCTTTCCAGCAGAGGGGTCCACCCCTCAGAAGACACTCAGACAAAATCTCATGACAGATACACATATTGTGATGCCTAGCTAAAACACCTGCATCCCATTTTCCAACTGGTTGCTCCAGAAATAATCTGTGTGGTTTACAGGCACACATAATTACCACTTAGGGAGGTAACAGGTTTCTTTTTGTACGCAGAAGACAGAAGGCAGCTGCTAACTTAGGTGATCTTGACTGCACTGTGCAGGCCTTCAGAAGTATTTATCCGAAAGACTTCATAACGAATCAACATCCCTAACTTAAGAAGTCTGAATAAAACTGCAAGGGATGGACACTGACCCTGTAGACTGTTCAGAGGTCTAGAATAGGCAGTTTCAAAATTGAACCCTAAGCCTTAGCAGGCACAGTTTGCAGGTTTTCAGACTAACAGGACTAACATCACCAGCAGAAGACACTTCACTAGCAAAAGGCCACTCCCAAGCAGCCATGCCTTGAAGGCAGATTTTTTCAAGCCTGTGAAACACTAAATGCTTCCAAAGAGACTTTGCCAGAATTCTGAGAAAGAAATCTGCATTTTTCATTCTTGGAGACTGTTGCGTTTTTTTTTTCCCCTCCCAAGGGAAAAAGAAATGCAGGGTCCTCAGGCCTGAAAAGCCTGTAAGGAAGGACAACGGAGCAGCTTCTGAAAGCTCCATAAAGAGTTGGAATAATAGGTTTTAGCAGCTGCTGGAAAGAATACCAGCTACTATTTTTCACTTATTGTTTCACGGGACAAGGAAAGGTGAAGGGGCAGGACACAATGTGGAAGCCTCTATGCTGGACAAATTGAGACTGCTAGAAAGTATGTCTTTCCTGCCCCAAATGGGGTTTTCTTGTCAGAGGGGTTTTCCTGTCAGACACTGACTCTCTGCTCTGGAGAAGCTGATTCTCCCAGCAGCTTGAATGGTACTGGCTGCTGCTTCAATTAAACTCTCTGGGAGGCCATAGACTCCCTAGCAACATAACCTGTTCTTGAACTGAAGATTTCCTGTGCCTGATTTATTTTATCTTCTAGTATTATAGAAGATAGCAACATTTTCAAGCCTAAGTAGTAAAGCCACAGGTATTTTAGATAACATACATACTTATTTTAACTGCTTTCATTTAAAATGCATTAGAACCCTGCCAACTTACCCCCTTGAAAAAACAGCAGATCTGAACTGAAAGGAGATTTTCAGTTTGCCATTCGGGGGGATGGATCAGGTAAAGGTCTGCTGCCGTGCTGGGGCAGGGCTAGTGGGGCTGACAGACGAGCGAGGGCCTGTGGAAGCCAGGAGGGCTTGCAAATTCCATCGTGACCAAAAGAAAAATGATAATCCTTGCTCACCGCTCCAGGAAGTTTCTTCTTAGGAAATCCTTGTGGCTAACTGCTCCTGTCAAGTGGACTATGTGTAAATCTCACCTGACAGAAAATACATCACAGCAGCACCACACAATGAAAGGCAACTAAACTGGGAGGAAAAAAGACAGCCTAGCATGGCCTGTAATTCTTAGCAGCTGCATATGGGATAAAGTATTTCTTTTTATGGAAAATTAACCAGGTCGATAAGTACAATTGATAAAATCTAAAAGAAGGCTACGTATTTCTTTGGGTTGGGGGGTGTTGAAGAGTGTATTAGCTGTAGCAGCAATACTATTATTTATTTAAGTTTTCCACAGACCTACTCATTTAAGTATTTTTTTGTCTTCCTTATCTTTGGGCCTGAATGCTCTTTATCGATCTTTGTGTCCCAATTTTTTTTCCCTCCTTCCTGCCCCCAGACATTTCAGGCAATAAACTTAATTTTATTTTTATATGGGCTGCCATTAAATATTTCAGGAGGATTCTCCCTCACCTCCAGTCAAGGATCTAATTCATACAAAATTAAAATAACACAAATAAAACCCCCAATATTGTCAGTATTTTTTAAACAACACTACATAATAACTATAATATAGTGTATCCAAAAATGTGTAAGGACAAAGTCTACGTATTTAAATATTAATAAAGGTAAAAAACTCAAACCAATTCTCCCACACCTTACTATTATAGAATTACTTGTCCACTCTTCACTATCTCTAACTTTATCAATAGCAAACCCTATGAAAAAGAAGGACAGGTGCCCCAGTGCTCAACAAGCTCTGTGGAGGAAAAAAAAGGAAGGACACACGCTCCAAGAGCAAGGACCCACTATCTTTCAGGTTTTTTATTTTGTTTTTAAACACAAGCACTCTCAAAAAGCTATGTTTCCTAACCACAGGATCACAAAAAAAGAAATGGTTTTGCTTTTTTGACAATACTGCAAGAAACGTCTGAAGTGCATCTGTTGGTTAAGTCACCTGACATGGAAAATTTTAGCTCCAACAATCAAAGTTTGGGAAAGCAACTGATCAAAGGCTCAGATCACGGGGAGCACCAGTCTGTAGAAAAGCAGTTATTAAGCCTGCTGCTAACTAGTTAGCCTCGTCAGCTCTACTCATTCTGCTCCTCTTGAACTATCACAGCTAAGGCTTTCTTTTTCTCTTGCCTCTCCAAATTCTGCACTGAGCTATTTTACCATCTATCTTAGCTTTTTTTGTTATTGTTTGTTTTCCCACAAATTACAGTTTTCTTTTTCTTTCCTTCTTCCTCTTTTCTCTGATTTCCGCTTTTGAGTTCTCTGTCTTTGATGATGAGCTTTTTAGGACACAGAGTATACCTTACTGCAATCATAAATTTCTCTGTGCAGTTATGTACTTAACGTGTACTTTTTAAAGGAAAAAGGAAATAACAGAATAACAAAAACTATAAATCTTGGAGACAGATGTTGATTTGTGGATGGCAAAGTGAAATTTTTATTTATAATCATGACTGTCCAGACAATTTCTACCTATAGATTATATACAGCATTTATATGAATGTACTACTGAGGACCCAGCTTTCAAATAAATGAAAGAAAAAATAAAAATTAAATGATGCCTTCAATTTGCAAGTCTTGAGCAACTCATCAGAATCTTAATACAATGGAAGAAATCTTACCCCAGTTGTCTCAACAGGAAACTATTGCTTTTAGTCCTATTTGTCTTTCACATGATGTGTTAAGCAGCACAGAAAGAATCCTGTAAGTTTAATTTGATTTAAGGAATGAGTAGACCACAAAACGCAGCCATCAGCTTACATGTTACAGGATTTTTTTTCTTCTTATTTCCAACTATTTCTAGTGTTTGTTAAGGCAGTTCCCTGGAGAGGCCCTTACCACCTTGCTAACGAAGCCTGAAGTACGTTAAAGTAAACGCTGTTTGCTTTTAGTCAGGTCAACTTTTTTGCATATAAGACATAAAAATAAGTACACCCTTGATCTCTTGCTTTCTTATGAGGAACCCTGTAGATGACATAAGGTTGCTCTTCCCTAGCAGAAAATGAATGACATCTGTATGCTCAGAAAAGGGAGGAAAACTGTTCCACTAGACAGTTTCTCTTGGGTAGAGAGAAAGTGTTAAGATACTCCAGTTTTTTGGTGTCATTTCTGGCCAAAGGTTTGTTATAATCAAGTCCCACACTCTGCTGCAAATGTTTGCACAAACGGAAAAGGAAAAACAACACAGATCCTCTTCAAATTTCACCTCTCCTCTTACTGAAAAAAGCAGTAAGTCTTCTTAACTGTGCTACATTTTCTGTGGTATTCAACATTATAATTTTTTTAAGCTGTGGTGGGGAAGCTGAAAGGAAGAGGCTACATTATACATTAAATTCAATGCCGAGTAATGTAACTACACATTAAAGTCAAAGAGCAGTTCACATGAGAAATAGAAACACAAAGTGAGGCACTCATCTGGATAAAAACACATATATTATTAAATTTCCTTTCTTTATTACATTGACCTATAAATGTCTTGAGAAGCACAAGATTGAAATGAGTGAGCAGAAGCAATCATACAAACAGTGATCTGTACGATATAAGCTACCATCTTCAAAAATTCATGAAAATATTTGAACAAAGACACAGCCTTCTTAAGCAGTTCCACAGGTTCAGAGTGACTGTCGTAGAACTGCTGTGCACAGTAAGTGTACGCTCTACTACTGTAACGTACTTCTGTGATCCCCAGGAAGATTCCACCACAACCAACACACAAGAAGCAAATGTAGACTGCCATTGTGTAGAAGATGAGGATGCGGGATTTGCAATTTGCAGGAGTTCTAACCAACATTAAAAAAGGAATTTCATGCAAGAGAACACAGGCTGTGACTGATCAGCTATGTTGGATTGAGCCAGCTACTACAGCACGAAATGGAAGTTTACTGGGAAACGTAGAAGAAGGGAAAACTAGAGTGATACCAAAAGGCAGACAAACAAAGGAGGAGAGCAGAACAGTAACAACAAGAACATAAAAGAAAGACATTTTAAAATTACGAATGAAGTGGTTTCATGTTTTCATTTCCAGCCAGAAATAATTACCCTTACTTGTTTTTTCTCTCTTGTGCAATTTCCTATGTTTCTTTTGTGTGTGTGTGCATGGGTTTGGTGGCTGATTCAGAGGTTATTTACTCTTTTTTATTATAAAATTTAGATAATCTCTTAAATTCTTTGTGGAATTCAATTAATTCTAAATTCAGCCAACACTAACATTTGCAACATTATTTATCTTCTTATCTTCAGGCAGATTTTCTTACTAGGACAAAATATCAATCAGAACAAAATTGTTTCAGGATGACTCAAAAAATAAAAATTTTTTTCTCCCAGTCATGTCGAGGCACCAGAACTACGGCATATACGTTCTTGCAGCACAGCAAGCTGTCCCTTATTTACCACATACACCAGTTAATATCGCAAGTGGTCTAAGTTCCTTAAGACAGTTTTTGCTCAAAGCCAAGGCAGCCACAAGTGTCTATTGTAAAGCACTTGACAGAGATGTAAGTACTCCTTACAGCGTGATAAAATTCTGGTCAAACTCTGGACCACTCTTGAAGTTGCTATTGCTTTAATTCACAAAATAGAAGATAGGGCCACTGTTATTTACAAACACAGTGAAAGACTTGCAGAATTTCATCGACAGATTCTTGCAGAATAGGACTGGAAGATGCACTCAGATCATAAAATAATGCTAGAACATTTTACCAGGACAAAATCAGCTGAAGACTTAGCTTATTCTGCGTTCAAAGTGGGCAGTTCTCACAGGACCAGGTCAGTCATTAAGGACATAACATATTTAACACAGAATAAAAATGTTAACTGGTGAAACACCAGGGATCTCTTGATAGGTCAAATTATTTTTTTCTACTTCACAGTTCAGCTTTACAGTTGAGAAAGCCTATGTCAAGGATCTGTATGGAGATGCGTCGTGTTTGCAAATAAATTAAGTAAAAAGATTTTTCAAATCTTAAAACTACTGGCTTTTTCTTTCAGTTTAACAGTCCTGTATTTCTTTGCATTTGAAACACCAAAACATATCTTCCAGGGGTAACATCCTGTTTATGAAACTAATCCCTACAATTTGCTCTCTGAGTGACCGAGGGCCAGATTCCCCCAGCCTTATTCACAGCAAGTTGTACTTTATCGTCCCTGTAATATTTCCGAAGAAAATGCATCTTTCACAAGGTGAAAGTATTTCACCAGGTACATAAAAATAATCTCATCTAAAAAGAGAGGAACAGAGTAAGAAATAACCAGAATCAAGAGCATCAGAAGTCTAAGTGGCGGGTCCCGCAGCCAGCCCCCTCTTGTGTCAAATATCTATCAGCACCTGAACATTTCTCTGGGGCGTCAGGACACCTCAGGCCTTGAGGCTGGGACGAGAGGAGGCTTGTTAAGCTGGTTAAGACTCCTCAACTACATGTGAGGATTTGCTCATTTGCCCTTGAATCAAGGGTCTCTGACAGGTGACAGAAGTAAATCTTGGATTGGAAGATGTTCTGTGTCAGCTCCCTAGACAGCTTGTATTACAGTAGGGAATTATTTAAGCCATTTAGACTATTTTTGATACCTATCCCTTTCAAATCTGATTGTAATTTGCTTTGGCATTCTGCTCTGGGAAAATTGTGCCAACTGGGGACACAGAAGAAAAAAATACAGGTACAAAGAAGAGTGCGTGCAGCTAAGGACTGAGATAAAGTTGTGCACTGGATGAAAATACACGGGAACCCATGTAAGTGCAACAAAGCAGGCAAAGGTGGATTGTGTCATTCTCCTTGAAACAAATAGAAGCTACAGATAATTTTTCTGCTAAAGAATCATCTCTGATTGTTTGTGCCACAGAGGCAGATAAATGCCAAAAAGATAGATCCCTCTGCCTCTGAGATACTGTCCTGTATAGTATAAAGTTAATAGCAAAGTAATAACGAGCCTCCAGTCCTGACATAAAATATAAAGTTATGCCTGCTAGATGCAAGCTTCATGATCTATAACCTGTGAATCCCTGTGATCATAGCACAAAAGTCTCTACCATAGTGGCAAAAGAAGGGCAAAATGCCATCGAAAATCTGGACAGCTTTTCACCAGGAAAATACCATACTTTCAGCCTAATTTTGCACATAAAGCAGGAAATAAAATATTTTTTCTATTGACTTGTGGCCCAATGATACAAACAATATAAATATAAGACCAATGATAAGGACTTACATTTCTGAGAAACCAGATCTGTGCTCACGTAATAGGTAAAGACAAGAAGGGTAAAGACAAGAAGGGTAAAGACAAGAAGGGTAAAGACAAGAATATGCATTTCTTCCACTTTTCCATTCTGAAATGATCGTTTACCATTTGTGTGGCTGTGCTGATCATAAGTCCTAGACATATACATGATCCCAGTGTGCCACGTAGCAGGCCAACAAAAGGTAGTTCCCAGCCTATTGTTAACAATGATTCATTTTCATTCTTAGCCCACATTTGGTAAACTTCAGCCAACGTAAAAATTTTTCAAAGCTCCAGGAAAATGTAAACCATTAGTTACAACTGAGGCATACGACTTCCATTCCAGTAGTTGCAATTGCTCCTGTTATCATTCAGACAGTGTAATGTTAAGTTAACTCGTTATATTTACTAAATGCCTTTTCTTGGACACTTTAAAAATACAAACTTCCTGCAGTGAATGGGGACTGACTGTGGCAGTACCCTCACACAAATATATGTTCCTTGTTATCAGAAGAAAAATTCTGCAAGTATGATTACTAGTTAGATTTGCAAGCAAAATTGGGCCCTGCATATTTTTTATGATTTTTTTTTTAGAGCTTATCCATTTCAAGATATTGCCTGCCTGGCACTGAGAACCCCACCTTTTTGAAAGCACAGGACTCTCCTCCAAATACGGTTGCTTTAATAAACTGAAAACAGGGTGGAAAGAATGGCTTCAGGGTCTCAAGAAAGAGAGTAGCTGCTCTCCAGGAAATTACGCACTTAGATGGTGTATGTCCTGAATCAAGATTAGTGTATTCAGGGACATAATAAAATCTCCCACTGAGATTCCTTTACAAAATCCATGGAAAATTCATGATGTAACAACTACAGCTCCTCATTTGTTAGCCATTTCTTTCCACTGTACATTAGACAATGGTCACTTAACTCACACAGCAATTCCTGATGATATTAGATTATCCTCATGCTAGTCGGTAAAACAAAAACTACAGTGGCTTAAGCAGCAACACTTCTGCATCTGTTTGAACAAAATCTACTCAAATAATCAAACACAAGGAACTACTAAAAAGCACAATTAAGGTAAAATGTATTAATAAATGTTTAATACTTACACTTTTTTCTGGTCTTCTGAAACTAAGAACCAATTTAGTTTTATCTGATATTAAATTTTTATAACCAGGTGGTAGGAAAGCTTTACTAATTCTGGGAGAGAAATCTTGCTTTACATGCTAACCATGTGGTAACTCTTAAAGTTGCACCTATTAATTACAAACTACGTTAAAATTACAAAAGGGCAACTGAAACAACACTAGCTTTCAACTATGTCTCAGTCCAAAAAAATGGATTAATCTATGTGTAGTCTCTAATTTTCACCCAGGGACATTCTAGCAGACTCTTGCAAAATCTTCACAGTAGGTAATCTATTTGGGCCTTGGGAAAAAAAAATTAGTAGACTTAGCATTCATTTAAAGAAGAAAGCCCGTCTTTACAATTCTACTTCCTTCAGAAAAAAACACCAAAAATACACCCCTCCCATCCACCCACACCCCCCAAGCAATTATTCAAACTCCCAGCCAGCAAATTTGGTGCAAATCTTGGGCATACCGGTTTCACAAAAACGAGAAAAAGCAAAGTAAACACTGAGCCGATGTATTATTTGTGCTGTAACGTTCTATCTGGCTTGCGTTACTCCCCAGTGTAGAGGGACTCCCTTGCTGGAGAAAATATAGCAAAGAGTAAAGACAGCTTTACTGACCTGTGTGCTGCCGCCGATGCTTGGTGAGGGCATGACGTGTCCCGCCGGCAAAGCCACAAAGGTCACAGAGGAACGACTTCTCGCCTGTTGCAACAATAAACAGATGAGGGACTGCGGAGGTCACAGATCATTAAAACATATCTATCAAGGCTTTCAGGGTTACTAATTCCTCCAATCAAATGTTTCCATGTAAATATGTCAAATGGGAATGAAATTACCACTGCGGTTTATTGACTGTGATAAAATCTGAAAAGCACCACTGAACATAATTACATACTTGTCAGACCCATAAAAATTAGCTTTATTATCAATGGAATGGTTTTGTACAACTTCATTTCTGTTAGATGTCTTCCAGATGGGGCTGCTTTATGCACTTGAACAGTTTTTATGCATATCCTGATTTTTTACAATTCCCATACATCTGGCCTTTCTGTGCTGAGTAAAGATTGCCTGGAAAAAAAGTTAATATACTGTATATATGATTCTGCTTAAATAAAATATATTGAATTTACTGACAAATTAAGGGTACTGAGAAATTTTCAACAGACTAGATCACAGTCATCTTTAGTTACTTTCTATTTATTAATAAGTATTAAATTATTTTTTTTAATATACAGAAGAGCCCAGGCAACAATAAAAGCCACATTATTCAGTACCAGTGGCAATTCAGCACTGTTTATGTTTCTAAAGTTTTAATGACATAAAGAAAACAGGTCTGGGGATTGCTACTGAAATTGCAGCAGAACTTGTATTGTTCGTCTTCAAATGATAATTCTTCATTCCAAACCTCTGGACCAATTTGAGAGATTTTGGCAAGCTCAATACTCACTAAAAGTGAGTAAATGCTCTCTTTTTAGTATGGTTTTTTTTTTTAATAGAAACTAGGATTTTGCTCTGTTGTCTATAAATACAGTCTATCATTTCACGGCAATATTTTTACTCAGTATGTACTAACATGCACCGCAATCTCAGCCCACGAAGGCCATATGGAAGGTCATTACAAATTAATAACACTAACTTCATATATAGGCCCAATAACTTCAGATATGACTGAAATTTTAATTTTACTTTTTTAAAAAAAAGAACTGCATTAGTCATTTGGAGCCAAATTGTCTCCTTTCGGAGTAACATAGCGGAGAGGGGGCTGGTGGGGCAATGATGCTGAATTCATTGAAACTAACAGTCTCCTTCAAATTCTTCCCCGTGGGGAAGGAAATTTAGTTTCTACAAAAGACGTCTGGGTTAAGAGGTCGGGTGTCAAATTACCAAGTCCTCCTGTGAAGACAGAGGGATGGAAACCTCCATGTTGTTTATTCCCACACAACCAGACACGCTAATACACGGACTTTCTGGAAAAGCACAGTGCCTCAGTTAACTTCGGATGCCATTAATAGAAGTGAGAGGCCATCCCGTGAGTGGGAGCTCCCTGGAGAGCACCACAGAGACCAGCTGCCCTCTCCTACCACGGCCTTGATGGGGGTCCCGGGGGAACCCCAGCTCCCCACCCCCCTCACCGCAGCCCAGGAGGTCCCGGGGCGCCATGTTACAAGGAGGAAAGCAATTCCTTCAAAGTTTTCAGGGCAGCCTGAACCCTGCCACTAAAATGGGATCATAAAAATGCTGATTAACCTGCACCAGGTACCTAGGTTATGAAATGCAATTGGCACGGATTAATAATCTCCATTTCAGAATAAAGCAAAGGGTGCACTGTTATTTTCTGCACCCAAATCTGATCATGAAAAGCAGACTGAAATTCTATAGGATTCTGGGCTTTTTTGAAAATTTGGTCGATTGATGAGGGTATCCCAGGACACTATCTAAGGTGCGAAATAATTTCAGTACCTCCTTTTAGGAGTCAGTTCTAGCCATCTGTGATTATAATTGAATTTAAAAAAATAGACCAGAAAAAGCAGAATGGAAACCCAGCCTAACTATCACATGAAGAATGCATATGTGCTAAATGATGTAACAAAGTCTGAATTTTGCAGCAAAAAGGTTTGGCAGTAATATTATTGCTGAGGTTATACATCATTGTTACACAAAGATTTCTGCATAATCTCTTTCCTTTGCTTTTTTGGGGATTTTTTGATTGATTGATTGTTTTTTATCAGGATCTTCAGCATGCAGCACTTCAATTCATCAAAATATCAAAGAAAAGGAATAGAAGGACTACACATAATGCTTAATTATAATTAAATATTAATTAATTAATTAATTTTAAGTATAAATCTTTCTAACTAGCTGCAATGCCTAACACCCCAGCATAATATTCACACTTTAAAGTTAAATGCCGTTCCACTCCTACCAAGAAATTGCTCATCATCTATATACTGTCATAAATTAGCTCATGTTGTGTTTAGCATCTAGGA